>NW_007055603.1:156246-303256 GCF_000164805.1 Carlito syrichta | reverse complement strand
GCCTGCGAGGAGCAGTGAGGCCGGCAGGGGGAGCTCACGGGCTGCCGCGCGTGGAAGTCAGGGCGGGGTCTGGAGCTCTTCCGCTTCCTCTAAGCTGCTGGCCGGGCAGCGCACGCGCGGTCGGGGGCCTAGCGCGTGCGATATCTCGAGGTGGGCACTGCGATTGAGCCCGCGACTCCAGCCTGGGCCGCTGTTGAAGGAGGCCTGTCGATTACGGCCTCTGCCTCCGCGTTAAATCTCTCCTCGTCCTGTGCGGCCTAGTGCCGCGTGGGCTCCCGTGAGATGCCCAGGCGGTCCTACCCAGGTCTTAGTTCCGCGGCGCTGGCTGCCGGCTTGCGACATTGTTGCCCTTGGACCCTGGTCGAGTTTAGATCGCTTCCCTCCGGTAGACCGTGACCCCCACCCTAAGGGCAAGGTTGGCCCTGTGTTTTCGCCCCCCAGGACTTACAGCATTAACATTTTCAGTCCCTGAAGGATTTGCGTGGGTTTGACCCACGCGTGACCGCGTTTGAGCAAAGTCGCCCCCAGACCCGTCCATCTAAGTTTCAGGGGGCTGAGCCACATCGTGCAGCTTCTCGGGTGTGGATGGCGGGCAGAAGTGGGCACTGAAGGCCCCCTAGAGCCCTAAGGAAAGCGCATTTCAGTGACCTGGGCAAAGGCTTTGTCGGCAGGGATAGGAACGGCCCCAGGTGCGTCTTTAATGATGCCTTGTTGGCTCTGTTCAAGTAATGCTCCCGCCTAGCATGTTCTCTGCCTTCGGTCCCTTCCCCTGCGGCACCTGCCTTTCGAATCACCTCAGCTATCCTTCCTCTCTCTCTTCCCGCCCCCGAGTCTCCCTAGGGGGGACACGCATATTAGCCTCAGATGTTCCCTCTGTGGGAAGGGATCCCGGAGTCTCCTGCTAGCTGTCCTGGTGCTGGACTCAGCGGAGCCCGGGAGACTACAACTCCCAGAGGTCTCAGGGCTGCAGCTCCTGTCTGGTCTGGTCAGTTTCGTTAGTGACAAATTGGCTGGCCAATGACTTCAGAAACTTCCCCCTGGCTCACGCTCAGAGACCAATCACGGGGTGGTTGGACGGATGTTTCCTATTTTGAAGGCGTCCACTCAGGGGAAAAATGATATTGAAAGGAAAAATGTTTCAACCCAGCTCTCGGTCTAAAAGAGGAGAGATTGCTTTCTTTTCTTTTAAAAAAGGTCTATGATCTAGTTTTCCTGATCTAATCTGTAGTTTTGTGGATGTTCTATCATTTGTGGGCAATATTTCCTGGTTTCAGATTGTCGATGTTATTGTTGGGAAAGACGAAAAAGGCAGAAAGATCCCAGAATATCTGATCCATTTTAATGGTTGGAACAGAAGGTGAGTGTACTTGTTAAACTGGACTGAAAATTGATCATCTTTGCAGCACGAGAGCATTGCAAACTTCTTTAACCTTTAGAAACACTTGCGGAGAAGTTTGCTTCATTTCCTGTTTTTACTTTGTTATCAAAGCTTGCCTATTCTGGAGAATAATTACTTTTAAGTCGATTCTCTATGGGTGATTCTGGAAACTCCAGTTGTTTTTCTGTCTGAATCCGCTGCTTTTTCGGTTTATTTGCATCCTCTTTGTGACTTTAAACTATTCAAAATAGTTTTCTGAAATGTGACTCTGGGGCACTTCTGTTGATGGGAAGTACTTTTAGCATTTGTTTCATTCAAACTAAAATACTTAATTTTCCTTTCTTTGTTCAATTAGCTGGGATAGATGGGCAGCCGAAGATCATGTACTTCGTGATACTGATGAAAATCGTAGATTACAGCGTAAATTGGCAAGAAAAGCTGTAGCTCGCCTGTAAGAATACAAAACCCAAGATATAAATGTTATGTGATGTGTTTTCTCTTACGTGTTTTGGATTTTTATGGTATAAAAGTAATACAACGACAAACATGTATTAAGTAATTTACATATATAAAGTGTAAGGAGAGTGTTTCCGTCATAGTCTAAATAATTACAGTGTTTTCAAAGTGGTTATTGTTTAATTTTCTGAAATGGAGATTACCATTTATGTTCTCAAGATAGGAGATTACCATTTATGTTCTCAAGATGAACTATTATTTTTCAGACATTTAAGAAACATTGTTGCCGGGCTCGGTGGCTCAGCCTGTAATCCCGCGCTTTGGGAGGCTGAGGTGAGTGGATTGCCTGAGCTCGCGGGTTCGAGACCTGCCTGGGCAACTTGGCGAGACCTCATCTCTACAATAAATTTAAAAAATCAGCCGGGCATGGTAGTGCGTACCTGTAATTCTGGCTACTCGGATGGCTGAGGTGGAAGGATCGCTGGAGCCCAGCAGGTTGAGGCTGCAGTGGCCGGGAGCAGCCACTGCATTCCGGTCTGGGTGACAGAGTGAGACTCCAACTCAAAAAAAAAAAAAAAAGAAACATTGTTTATGATCCCTTGTTTTGATCTCCAGACCCATGTCAGTGCAATATCAAAACTGATTTGTGTTGATCTTTTTTAGGAGAAGCACAGGAAGGAAAAAGAAACGCTGCAGATTGCCTGGTGTCGACTCTGTCTTAAAAAGCCTCCCCATTGACGAAAAAGATGAAAATGATGAAAACTGTGAGTGGCTTTACTTCCATTTTCTTTGGCTAAAGGAACTTTCACCTAGTCTTTTTATACTGCGGGACTGAGGGGAGGATTCATTGAAATTATAGACAGGGAAACATTTCAAGCCCATTATATGTAATACCTGGGGTGCCAAAAAAAATGTATACACACTTTAAAAGATGTTAAGAGATGTTTGCCATTACCAGAAGTGTCAGGATGCTGATGGAAACCACTTTGAGCACCTCTTGTAATTGCAGAAGCCAAACATGACTTGTATGCATCTTATTGAGCATTATAATTGTAATACAGTTTTTCCTTTCTTAAAATGTGTATACATTTTTTGGGCACTCTCAGTATTTCCCCCTTTTGATTTTTGAGAAAGGTAGTAGTCAATATGATAAGTCAGTAAGTCACTAATGGGACCTCATTAGAGTCATGCTTATGACCACTGCCTTCTCAACCAGCATCTGCACAAACTTCTCATGGGTCCCTTCTTATGGTCCACACTCTTCTCCACACCTCCCAGGCCTTGACCCCACTTATGAAAGTGATGGGATTGTACAGTTCTTATTGATGGAACACTTTTAGATCATTAGCTTGTGTGATTTTTGCACCCATAGAAATTGATTGTGAAAATAAATTTCTATTGTGAAAGACGCAGTATTTGTGTCCAGCATTTAAATATACCCAGGACTGTAGTTTATTATTCCCAGTAGGGCACACACCACACAGAAGACTTGTAAATGTGAGGATTGGTGAAGTATATAATGCGGGTTTGCCTGATATTTTTGTTTCACCTAGCAATAAGCAGCAATTCCGACATTAGTGAAAACAAGGATGAGGAAATAAGTGAAGACAGTGATATCGAAGACAAGACTGAAGTGGTATAAAGTTTTTATTGTAAAAATTCTTCGTTGCAGATTTCAGTGGTAAAATTTCCTGATAAAATTCTTCAGTTGTGAATTATTTTCTAAAGATGCATTTTTTAAACCAATATTATACAGTTTTACTTGACATTTAAAGAAACACAGCCCTTATTTATAATTGCTGTATGAGTCTCTCAGTGGCTCTTTATGTCCATAAAACTTTCCCATCAATTACAGTCATCACTTTCCAGTCAAATTGTGCATTTGATTTTATAATGGTGATTAATTTTTTAATGGATCATAAGGGAGTTTGGTGTCTTTTGCCTGTTTCTAAAGTTAATGTGCAATCCAGTGTTAAACTTCAGTGGGGAAGGAACAAAACAAGCGTTTGCGATGCAGTTAGTACCCAAAACAAGTTAACTCTTGGTGATTAGAATATGTGGTGTAATGTAAATGTTGAGGATTAGCTGGGTTTGTTTCATAGCATGCTCTCATGTGTTAGTCCTTCTCCTATGCTTTAGAATAGTTAAACATGGAATTATGATATTGCAGAAAGAAGAACCGGAGCTGCAAACAAAAAGGGAAATGGAAGAAAGAACAATAACTATAGAAATCCCTGAAGTTCTAAAGAAGCAGCTTGAGGATGATTGTTACTATATTAACCGGAGGAAACGGGTATGCAGGGAAAACAAAGAAAATATGAATTTGTCATAGTGCTTTCATTTGGCCATATTTTCCAATCACAGACTCAATAGAGAAGTTTGAAGGAATGAAATGTATATTTTCAGTTTTGTGCCGAGTCAGGATTTAAAGTTCTCTGACAGTGGTGCTTTGCTGCCTATTAGAATCCTCCAGGGAACTTTCCAGAAGCCTGTTGCCTGGGCTTCAACCAAGAGATTAAGCCTCAATTGATCTGTGGTGGGGTCCAGCTGTGGGTATACTTGTAGATGCTCCCAGGTTGTTATAGTGGGTCACTAAGACTGAGAATCACTACTTACATTTATTCACAAAAGTAATACTGTAATCAATGTGGGAATATGATCAGTAGAGGGAAAAAAATTCAAAAGAGTAAGAGCATCTTTATTTAAGAAGTTTTACTTAAACAGGATAGGCTTTGTTTTATTTTTGAGTTAAAAACTGATACAGACACGACTGCTATTTCTTGGAATAGATGGGGTGCATACAACAGATGTCTATATTTTTGTTAACAGTTAGTGAAACTTCCATGCCAGACCAATATCATAACAATTTTGGAGTCCTATGTGAAGCATTTTGCTATCAATGCAGCCTTTTCAGCCAATGAGAGGCCTCGTCACCATCACGCTATGGCACATGCCAACATGAATGTGCATTATATACCAGCAGAAAAGAAGTGAGTACCAGTATGTTTGGTATCTTGTTGGTCTGCCTTTGTGTATTAAGGAAGTGGCTGCCATTTAGAACAGGTGACACTTGTCTCCATTCACTTATTTTGAATTCACTTAGTATAGTATTTAATTATCGTAATTCATTGCATTATCAATCTAATGTCAGAATCTTGACTTTTGTGAAATTGTCAGTAACTATTTACACATTGGCCTGGATGCATCAAGAGCTCATTATGTCAGCACTGAGGCCAGTTTTTGCAGTGACCATGTTTAGGGTGAGAGCTCTTTTCTTGAGAAGTGTCAGAATGGGCATTGAGGACTTTGACAAAGCTGCTTTACAAAGAGGTCGTGATTCTTGTCAGAGAAAGCGTCCTTGTATCCTGGCTTATGCACATGACCCAGCTGGACTAGTGGCAGAAGGGTCAAGTGTCCGGCTTGCAGTGATTGGGGTATGTCCACCTGTCCACCTTCTGCAGCACAGATTGCTGGACACCCTGTATAGCATTGAGCATACTCATTGTGTTAAATGAGATAAATTAAAATCACCAACACTTTCTGCACTATAT
Source organism: Carlito syrichta (assembly GCF_000164805.1). NCBI lineage: Eukaryota > Metazoa > Chordata > Mammalia > Primates > Tarsiidae > Carlito > Carlito syrichta. Next base: position 297,871 of record NW_007055603.1, on the reverse strand, counting down.
TATTATATATTATATATATTATTATATCATATTATATTATGTCTGTTTTCCTATTTAACTCTTGATAGCATCTACAAATTCATTTTATTGTTTATTGTTTATACGTGTAGGTGTAATATAGAACATTAAATGAACTATTAGAAATGTGCAACATTTTTGTGAAATTTTGGAAAGTACCTATTATTTGATCACATCTCTGATTTCTTTTTAATTCCCCCAGTGTTGACCTTTGTAAGGAGATGGTGGATGGATTAAGAATAACTTTTGATTATACCCTCCCGTTGGTTTTACTCTATCCATATGAACAAACTCAGTATAAGAAGGTGACTTCGTCTAAGTTTTTTCTTCCAATTAAGGAAAGTGCCACAAACACCAGTAGGTAAGTAGACAGCCTGCACTTTCACCATCCAATGGCAGCAGTGCAATAATCAAATCCTTTTTTTGAAGAGTTTAACCTGATGCTACGGGCCAACATGTTTGGAGGAGGACAAAGATTGAAAAGTGAGCCGGGCTCAGTGGCTCAGCCTGTAATCCTAGAGCTTTGGGAGGCTGAGGTGAGTGGATTGCCTGAGCCCACGGGTTCGTGACCCACTCAGGTGATTCGGCGAGACCTCATCTCTACAATAAATCAAAAATTAGCCAGGCATGGTAACACATGCCTGTAGTTCCAGCTACTTGGAAGGCTGAGGCGGAAAGGATCGCCTGCGCCCAGCAGGTCGAGGCTGCGGTGGCCAGGAGCATGCCATTGCACTCCACTCTGGGTGGCAGAGTGAGATTCCAACTCAAAAAGAAAAAAAAGGTTGAAAAGTGCCCATCGAGTGGTTTTCTTTTTTCCTGGGTAAGCTAGTCATTATTCACTTGGATTTTACCAAGTGAACACCCTAATGTAGAGAATTCAGGTGGAGTGATGAGCAGCTTCTCCACCTTTTGGAAGACAGTGGGGGACAGGGTGAAGGGATCACAGGCCAGAAGGGTGGATGGGGCAGGTTTGAACTGAGCTCCCTGATTGCTGAGTTTGTGACTTGGGTAGGTTCCTTTGGAGCCTCTTATTTTTACATCTGTACGATGGAGTGAATGTCGGCCTCCCTGGTAGTTATGATTAAATGAGGATGGTCACAAAGGGCTGGCAACCTTTGGCCTTCAGCAAAGGTTAGCCCCTTTTCATTCTGCAGTGTCATCACGTTTCTCTCCTCAGTGATCAGCCATGCTCTAGTCTCTGTTCTTTTGGTGGTGGGTGGTGGGGAGATTTCCCCTAACCTAAAGTCTTTTCCCTTAATCTCTATAAGCTACTACGCCATCTCCCTCCTTGCTGTCATCCTGAGAGAGTGCATGTTAGGATTTCCACTCCTCCATCTCCTCTCTTAGCTGCTTTTCATCTGCGTGTATCTGCACTGCCCTGCTAGACTCTTCCTCTAGGGCACTGATAACTTGCCACTTCATGCTGTGCTTTGCTCTCCTGGTGCTCTTTCTACCGCACCACCGTCTTCTCTCAGTCTGCCTTCTTTTGGTGGCTTCTCTCCCTCCCCCCTAGTCCCATGTTGGTTTCACCCTGGGTAAGAAGCCTGTGAGACTCACTGGGGACCTGTGTTGAAGTCCCCACGACCTGCTCCACACCTTGAGATTCCCAGTGTCCAGAGTGGACTGTGTGTTTCCACATGGCTCCCCCGATGCTTGTGGCTTTTCTAGTCCTGCCAATAGTTACGTTTTGATGACATTATATAGTATGCCTATTCTCTAGGGCAGGGTTGCTCAACTTTAGCCCTATTGATGTTTTGAACCGGATCATTCTCTGCTGTGGGGCTGTCCTGTGTGCTGCGAGGTGTTGAGCAGACTCCCTGGCCTTCATCCCCTAGATGCTAGCAGCACCTACCTTCTCTCAATTGAGACCGTTGAAAAAGTCTTCAGACATTGCCAGCTGTCCTGTTACGGCAAAATTGCTCCCAATTGGGAGCCACTGCTCAAAGGCAAATATAAGAGGGATATCACAGTCGTTAATGCCAGCATACCTTGCAGAGTTATGGAGAAGGTTAGAATGGCTTAGTACGTTTAGTAACTCTTTTTAAGAAAGCATGTGCTTGACACATTTGGAGGAGCAGATTTACAAGCCTTCTGGAGTAGAGAGAGCATTTTCTGTCTTCAGAGGCCCTTTCAGAAGCTCAGGTTCTGCAAAGGTTTCTAGGACTGGAAATGTGTGACACTTTCCCTCTTCCCTAGGAGCCAGGAGGAGCTCTCTCCCAGCCCGCCTTTGTTGAATCCATCTACGCCGCAGTCCACAGAGAGTCAACCAGCCTCAGGTGAGCCGGCCACCCCCAAGAGGCGCAAAGCTGAGCCGGAAGCATTGCAGTCTCTGAGGCGGTCCACGCGCCACACCACCAACTGTGACAGGCTGTCTGAAAGCAGTGCCTCACCTCAGCCCAAGCGCCGGCAGCAGGACACGTCTGCCAGCATGCCCAAACTGTTCCTGCACCTGGAAAAGAGTATGTTCATTCCTGGGTGTCCCAGGCCGGGGAGAACCGACATGCACTGGGTGCTTAGTCTGTGCCAGGCATAATGCTAAGGTTACATGCATGTGTGTACAGTGTGTGGGATTCCCATAACCTGTTCAAAGTGCTGTTATCAACTGCGTTCCAGAGCCACAGGAAGGTGAAGCAGCAGCACAGATCGCATGGTGAGGTTGTGCTGGAGGGGTTGGACTGTGTCTTCTCAGCTTTTCTTTTTCACCATCACTCTCTGCCACTTCCTGTAAGCAAATTGAGTGATTCGAATTCTGTACTCCTAATGTATCCTTTAAAACAAGCGATTCTAGTGAGTGGCTTTGTTTTCTTCATACTCTCTCAGTAGTCTCACCATTCTAAAGTTTAATTTTGAACGTTCTGTCCTGAAATATCAAAATGGGAATGCCCAGATTTCTATCATTTCTTCTTACCTCATCCCAGCTCCAACCCAAAAGCCGTTAGATCAGCTCATCTTGGTTTGGAGCTGGGATGTTTTCAAGGTCAAAATAAATTATGGAAGAGTTTACTTTTTCTTTTCTTCTTTTCTTTTTTTTTTGAAAAATGCACATAGACTGATTTGCTATCATATAAAACTTAGTAAGCCACTGCTAATCATTTTTGAACTTTTAAACACTGCTAAAAACAAGTTCCATTAATAAGATACAATGACTGTAGAAGCTGCCATTAGCTGTCATACACTAACTAGGCATTGTCCCAAGCTCATTACAATATGGTTGTTTAACCTGTGCTCATGAAGCCCTCTGACTAGTATCATTCACTTTACATTTAAGTCCACATTCCCACATTAAATACGTGGTGCTCAGTGTTCACATAATTTCACCCTTTACTGCCAAAAACACGAGAAAGGAAAAGTTGAAAAGTTAATGGCAGCAGGGCCAATGCTGTCCTCCAGCAGCTAGCAGGCTTGGTGATGAAGGTGACAGTGCAGGACTTGGATTGCATGCCTGTCAAGGAACAGACTACATGGAGCAGAACAGAGCAACACCTGCAGACACCACCCAGAGATGGAGGCCTGGTGGCCTTTCTTTCACAGGGCCCAGCTGCTAGCAGGCTGTGAAAGCCAAGGCAGACCTCATAAGTATCACAAATGCCTCCCAAGCTAAGGTCAGGGTAAACTCCCTGGAGCCGAATTCTCAGACCCCCACTTGGTGTATCTTCTGCGAGACCTTGTGTTAGTCCCTGTTCTTCCCTTAACCTTGACTCCTTCAGGGTTAACCCTAAGGCTCACCTTATCTGAACCCCAAAGCTGTTGTCATGGTGGCACTCTGTGTTCAGGTGCCCATTTCCTTGCGTACATTCCATCCTGCTACATCATAAGCTCCGGGAGACAGGGCTGACTTGGTTCTATTAGCTCCATCACAGCTCAGCATTGGGGACATCATCCTAGGTGTTTGGTCAGTGTTTCTCGATTGAGTGAAGTTTGGGAAGGCTCAGAAGGGAAGAGGAAAGGAAGACAGACCTTTTCAAAAGTTCTTTTGCATAATCAAGTGCTAAAACAAAATCAGGTACTTTTTATAAACAGCTCTTTTGAGATATAATCCACATACCTTACAATCCACTCATTGAAAGTTGTTTTCAGTGTATTCATAGAGTTGAGCAACCATCACTCAAATCTGTTCCAGACAGTTTGACCACCCCAAAAAAGAATCCCACATCCATTAGCAGTCTCTCCCTGTTTTCCCCTGCTTCAAGCTTGTGGCAACCACGAACCTATTTGTCTCTATAGATTTGCCTATTTGAGGCATTTTGTATAAATGGAGTCACATAATATGTAGGTGCTTAATAAGGATTGATTGATCAAATGAAGATTGGGAAGATTCAGCTGGGAAGAGTGGGGGAAAAACACTTTTAAGAAAAGGTGCTAAAAAATTAAAGTGTGATCTTTTTTGTATTTTTTATTTATTGAGGTGAAATTCATATATAAAGTTAATCATTTTAAAGTGAATTATTCAGTGGCACACTCTTTTTTAACAGTGTAATTGAAATATCTACATGCCATACAATTCACTTTTCATAGTGTACAGTTCAGTGGTTTTTAATGTATCTGCAGAGTTATACAACCATCTCCACAATCAATTCCAGAACATTTTCAACACCGCAAGAAGAAACCCCATACCCATTGGCAATCACTCTCTATTTCTTCCTTCTACAAGCTCTTGGCAGCCACTGAACTACTCTCTGTCTCTGTGGATCTGCCTGTGCTGGACATTTAATGTACATGGAATCATATGATATGTGTTCTTTTGTGACTGGCTCTTTTCCCTCAGCATTTTTTCAAGGTTCATGCACATTGTAGCGTGTGTCACTATTTCATTCCTTTTTTTTTTTTTTTTAACCAAATCACATTCTGGTGCTATCTTTTATAAAAGGAAATTCTTATTGTCAAAGAGTAATAACTGCTGAGAACCAATTTTAGATTTACGCTCTGCTGTTTTAAGAGTCTTGATGATAGTCTTTAATTCAGTTACTGTGTGAATAATGACATCTTTTTCTTTTGAAGAGACACCTGTGCACAGCAGATCATCTTCACCTATTCCCCTGACTCCTAGCAAAGAAGGGAGTGCAGTGTTTGCTGGTTTTGAAGGGAGAAGAACTAATGAGATTAACGAGGTAAAGACCCAGTGTGTGATGTTTGTCTGTAATTATTCTTTCACCATTTGTGCATGGTTTAATTCTGTGTGAGGAAATCGAAGTTCTTGAAGCATCATGTTGCTACTACTGTAAGCATTAACACAGTTGGACATAGGATTATGCTTATCAGTGTGCTTTTGGTTTCTAAAATTAAAAAATTATTAGGATTCCAACCCTGCACTTACAATCATGAAATATTATTTGTTTGATTTTCTTTTTCCCCAACCATTTTGAGCATATGAACATTGGGCTGGATTTGGTCCAGGGGCTGCATACAGTTGGCTGACCCTAATATAGAAACTAGAAAGCCCAGTTTGTATTATGGTGATTGTTGCCTAGTTCAATCAGTCCCTAACACCATTTTTCAGATAAGAAGGCACTGCAGGTTTTCTTAAGAGGAATCATGTTTCTTTAAAAGGGTATATGGATATTCAGACAAGGGCCATTCCCATGCTGGTCAGTGGTATGAGTTCGCCATCTAGTGGTTATAGGTACAGCTGCAGGCTATAGTGCAAAAATGTGTTCTCAGAATCCATTGGAGCTCCGCAGATCCTCACAAAGACATGTGATAACTTAGTGAATTCCCATTTCCTTACATGCTCTACTGCAGTGTTTTAAAACCAGTACTCTTTATCCAAATTACCTGCACTCTTTCTCCCATTACCAGTGGCTGCCCCATTTCATCAGGGGAGGATCTGATGTGTGAATTGCTGGTAAAAATCCACAAATGGTTTCCGTGCATGCCCTCTGGAGAATCCCTCCACTAGATGCCAACTGTTTTCCTCCATAAAAATGTGTCTTTGATAAATAGAAGATTACGTAGTGCACTGAAATGCAGAATTGAGTGAGTGAGGTAGAGCCGCTTGCTAACTAGCCAGATGACCCACCTTTGTACATGCCAAGTGCGCCAATTCATGCCTCCAATGACTACAGATTCCTGTATGTTCCCTTTGGTTATCACTGTCAAAATGGTTCCCGAGCTTGCTGTGTACACTGGGCAGGTGCCCGGGATGGTGTAAAGATGCTGAAGCGATCCTGCCCCCAGGGCCCTACAGTGCAAAAGGACTGGGGTTGGGGGCCTACAGGAGCGTCTGTCACTGAAGTGAGGCTGAGGCCTTCATCCTGGATCCTCCAGACCCACCTTGGTCTTGTTAGCTTCTGTATTTCATTCTGTCTCACTGCCTATGTCAGCATTTCTGGGTTTGAAAGGACACCCTTCTGCTTCGTCTCCTAGAAAGTTTCCTTCAGCCTGTTTCCATTTTGAATATGATATTCCAAAAGCCAAAGTGGCAACTCAGTAGAGTAGGCTCTGGTTCTGTAATTTGCCAAAGTTCTTCTACAGAAACTCAGAGAGTTTTGAGATACTGCTCCCCCTTTAACAAAAGCCCCAAGTTTACCCACAGTTCTGAAATTCAGAGTGATGGCACAAAAATCAGCTACCAGGTTTGAAGTCTATTTCAGTTGATTCAAGGGGTTAAAACATTCAAATTTGTTTCCATAAGGAATCTAACAGCAAAAAATTAGAAAATCTTAAAACAACAGTAATGTTACTCAAAACATCTTTTAATTCCTTTTTAATGCTTTATTCTCTCCTAATGCAGGAGGATTTCCAGTAAAGAAAAAGGGAAAGGGGCTAAAGAGCCAAAATAGTTAGTTAATTGTAGAGAGTAGCTGTTGAAAATTAAAAAGTAAATATTTAGCTGTGTGTGGTAGCACATGACTATAGTCTCAGCTACTCAGGAGGCCGAGGTGGGAGGATCATCTGAACCCAGAAGGTCTAGACTGTGTTGAGTCATGATTGTGTTACTGCACTCCAGCCTGGGAGACACTGAGAAAGACCCCAACTTATAAAAAAAGGAAGAAAGAGATATTTTCTTAATTGCATTTTTAGCCTTTTTGCCCTTTATCTTTGTTTTTATTAGTTTGTGTTTCTTTTGACGGTGCCATATTTTTTCTTTTAAATACAATTGACTATCATAACTTTTAAGTGGTTGGAAGTGTCTTAATGAAGAACAAAAGTGTTCAATTTGTTCTTTTCCCAGGTCCTCTCCTGGAAGCTGGTGCCTGACAATTACCCCCCAGGTGACCAGCCACCTCCTCCCTCTTATATTTATGGGGCACAACACTTGTTGCGATTGTTTGGTAAGAATCCCAGTTACTGCTTGTTTTTCTCTACTTTTCACTTTGCTTTGTTTTTAGCACTCTTCTTAGCCAATATACAGCTCATGGTTTGGGTTGTAAGTAACTCACATGGAAATTTGAAGGTCTAAGAAAAATCACTCCGAGGTAACCTGTTCAAAGAAAAGGTACTGAGTAATTCTTAAATTTCACAAAAAATTACGTTTGCAATATTTGTACTGCTATATGTCTTTAGTCAGTAAGAATTTTGGGTTTTGTTTGATAGTGTGGATGTTAATTTCAGTTTCAATAAAGATAAGAAGGGACCCCGATGATCCCTAAGTCCTTCACGTTGTCAGATTCTGCTAATTATAAATTGTTTTGCTTTTATTTTTTAATGCAGTGAAACTTCCAGAAATCCTTGGAAAGATGTCTTTTTCTGACAAGAATCTGAAGGCTTTACTGAAGCACTTTGATCTCTTTCTGAGGTATTTGTATTACTTTGTCAAAATTTACCTCTGTTGCCATATTTGTGACTTTTCTGAACTTTTCTTTATCACATCTCTAGTTTCTTGAGTCAAGGTCATTCATCATACAGAAGTAAAGATTTTATGTCATATGTTCTCACTAATAAGTAGACCTTAAACAACTACCGCAATACTGTAAGAAAAGGATTGACTGTAGCGGGAAACTGTGGGGGGGGGGCGGGGAGGTAGGATTGACAGCACAAGGGTACCTGCACAATGAATATTTGTATACCTAACCCTGAAATGTACCCCACAATTTTAAAATAAAAAAGTTTTAAAAGTTAAAAAAACATAAAAAAATAAATAAAATTTTTAAAAGATCATCATAATGCATATAGTACAGTAAGTTAGAATAAGAAAAATATTATTAAGAAAATTATAAGAAAAAAAGAAGAGTCCAATTTAATAACCTTATAAATAGAAGATAATTTTTCTAAAGTAGGTGTGACTGGTTGAGATTGATAATAATTTAATTTTACCTTTTTATTTGGGAGTGCCACAAGTGTTACACTTTTCTTTGTAATATGTGCATAAACTACTTAAATAGTAGCAATTTCAGGTTGGATTATGGCATTTAGTTCAGAGTTAAGAGAAATGACCCCTAGACTGTGCTTTCTTTTGTGAATTCGGAGAAAGGTGCTGTTTCCTTCAGCTGACCAAGCCAGTCATTTTCTTTCTTTCTTTTTTTTTTTTTTCTTGAGTTGGCATCTCACTCTGTCGCCCAGACTGGAGTGCAGTGGCCGCTTCCGGCCACCGCAGCCTCAACCTGCTGGACTCCAGCGATCCTTCCGCCTCAACCTTCCAAGTAGCCGAAACTATAGGCGTGCACTACCACGCCCGGCTAATTTTTTGATTTATTGTAGAGATGAGGTCTCACTGCCCAGGTGGGTCTTGAACCCGCAGGCTCAGGCAATCCACTCACTTCAGCCCCCAAAGGCACGGGATTACAGGCTGAGCCACAGAACCCGGCAAAGCCAGTCTTTTTCTTACCTGAGAGGGTCATTTGAGCCAGGGCTTGGGTCAGTTCTCTCCCCCATCCATATGATGCCTGTCATCCACTTCCTTTCCTTGGCCTTTAAGTGTAGTTGTCACCCTGCATCGCCCAACTCATCTTGCTTCCCTGACCATGTTTCTTCCTTCTCTTTAAGGGGCACCTTTTGCTTATAGTCAGGCCCCATCCTGACTTGTCAAGTAGGATGACCACAGTCTTGTAGTTTTAAAAGATACTTTCACGTAGGTATTTTGAATCAAGTGTCCATGAGTGGAATTAGACTTTACAACATTTTATTGGAAATAAGTTTCAAAAATACCCTCTTCCCTCCCAGCCTCCTCCTCAAACACTCTATTTGGCATAAAGTTTTATAAACTGAAGCCAAATAGTGCCAAGACCATATGAAGAGACAGCTACAAGTTAACATAGGAAAGGCTTCTAATTTTGAAGCATGCCTAATACAAAGTAGAAATTAGGATTTTAGGAAGAAACTTAGAAGGATTTACAAATAAATATAGTAAGAAATTTTTAAAATGTATTCAGTCATCAATTAGAATCAATGGTCTCAATAATGACTATTAAAAGGGTGCAATCATAAATGAAGAGGAGTTAGTTATTCAATGAATTTTGACTCAATTTTTACTAAAAACATACCGCACATTTATAGGGATTTGAACAGGTAGGAGATAGCTGGGAAACATACATGAAACTCACTAGCTTACTAGTTCATACTGTACATTTGAGGATGTTTTAGCCCTCCATGCCAAATCATTTGGAGTCGAGTTATTGCCTGTGTATTGTAGACTCTTGAATGACCCAGCCACATTTTTTTCTCAAATTTTATAGTGCTTTATTTTTTTTTAAATGGTATTATTATGGTATAATTCACCTACCACACAATTCACCCACTTAAAGTATACAATTCAGTGGCCTTTAGTATATTCACAGAGATGTGCACCCTTCATCACAATTGATTTTAGAACATTTTCATTCCTCTCTCCATTCATAAAAGCCTCACAGCTTTTAAAAAAAAATCATTCAGCCATATTTTAATATCCACATTCATAAAGAAGTCTTTTTACATCTTGGTACCTTCAGCTAGAACTGTAACACCTTTTGATGTGGCAAATCAGGACACAAAATGCTGTTACTAATTATTCAATTTTGGTGTAACTTTGCTCATATAAGCAATGTAAATTTCCCAAGTGGCATTTAATGAATATATACAGATTAATAGTTGGAGAAACAGGAAAATGTAGAAATATCCCCTGAGGCATTTTTCACAGAAATATCTATGTCACCAGACTGCCACCTAGTGGAGTACAGGTTCTGTTTCTGTGTGCCCCTGATGGTGGAGAAGGGATTTAGATTAATAGTCATAAACATGAAAGTTAGATAAGTGCAATGAAAGCAATCAGTATATAGCAACAAAGAGTATAGCCATTTTTTCTTCCTAATGCCAAAAAAGAGTCAACATGTTAGTTGGTTGAAAGTCAGTATCTTCCTTAACAGTATTTAGTCCTTAGTGTGATGCTCACCAGGGCCATTTTTTCTTTGTTCAGGTTTTTAGCAGAATACCATGATGACTTCTTCCCAGAGTCTGCTTATGTTGCTGCCTGTGAGGCACATTACAGCACCAAGAACCCCCGGGCAATCTACTAAAGTGCTGATGGTTCTCTAAGAACAGCTGCTCCATCTGGCATCCCACTCTGGGCTCCAGGTGAAGAACTAACAAGATGGGGTTTCTTTCCCCGGAGCACAAATGCAACACCCACCTGAGGCTCTGGCAGAGGTGGGCCCTGTCGTTTGAGTTGCCCCTAGGCTGTAGTTTTTTGTTTAGAATTACTTCTTGGGTGCCTGAAAGTGCTCCGACATCATACTCACCACTGTGCAGGCCATCTGTAATGACAGGCAAAAAGAGCAACCGTGGTCACAATGAAATATTCCTGAAAGTGTACATAGGTTGGGCTGTTTTGCTAGACGTTGCAGTTAATTAGCAAGAACCACATTTTTTCATTATTTGTTAGCATTAAACAAAATTTTTTGCAAACTGTTTTCATTCTTATGATGAGACTGAGTAACTCTGTCCAACAAATTTGAGTTTGTACTTGGAAACCACAAAGTAATCTTAAAGTATCTCAGAGGGAATCGATATTGATGGCAGAAGAAAATCTGCAGCTATACATTTGCTTGTAATGGCTCCCTCTCTGTGGAATGTTATTTTTGGTGATCTAAATAAAGCCTGTCTTGTTTGAGATTTTACAGCTATACTTTGTTGTGTAATGTTATGATTCCTTTTCTGTAAAATGTTATTTTTGGTGATCTAAATAAAGCCTGTCTTGTTTGAAAAACCAAGAGAGGGTTTTCACTCTGGCCTTGTCCTCTTCTTGTTACTGCAGGGAAACAGTGGGGTAACTGCTCGACTCATAACATTTTGCTTCATTTTGTTTTACCTTTGTACCTCTTTTGTTGTTAAATCCTCCCTTGGTTTTGCCTCAGTTGGTGGCATAAACTAGACGGTGTTCACTAGAAGTTCCTGAAGTTCTGTGCTGTCTTGTTGCCACACTGTGGGCTCATCTGAGGCTGACACCAGTTTATCCTCCTCCCTCATTACCAACTGACAGTCTCTACAGTCATCCTCTAGTCCTCATTTTAGTCTCACATTTCTCCCCCCAGCCCCAGATGTTTTAGAAAGTTCTAAATCTGTAGAAAAAATACCAGCCCCATGCAAGCATTGAACACTGCATCTTATAGCCCAGCTCAGTTAAACTTAACTTCCAGGGACTACTGGTCATGAATAACAAGGGCCACAAGGACTTTTTAAAAATCTGTAAATGGCTCCATCAAAGTGACTTGTGCATACACTGACCAGTGAGAATCAGTGCTGTGTCCTTAGTTGCTAAATTAGACAGGTTTTGATGTCTAATCTGGAGCAGCATTAGGGTTCATGGTAAGTTTCATCTCCATTGTGTTTACACAATACCTTTTTAAATCTGGTACACCTGTAGTGTGCTCTGAATTGTTGAAAAAGTTCAATCAGTAATTACTCATGGCCTGGAAAAGAAAATAGAAAAGAAACTGAAGTGTCCCTTATAAGAATCTACTTATTTCAATCTCTCCAGTGAAATGAGCACAGGCTTTGTTGGAACATTTATACAGTTATATTCCTCAAATTTACAATTAATTCATTTTCTAATGAAAAATTTTCTTCCCCTAAAGGTATTTCTTAATTACAATTCCTCTTAAAAATTGATTATGTGCAGTTTAGGTTGATTTAAATAATTTTTCTTCAAAATATCAATTCCTCCACTGTATATTACTAATCAAATCACTCCTCAGATCAAAACATGTGTCTATATAATCCTTATAAAAATTATGTTATCCTCCTCACTTTGATTTGTACATTGTTACTTTCCTAAACTGCCAACTCTTACAGCTTTAAAGTATCACATGAATTGTGTCAATGTTTTCCTTTTAGTAGTCATTTAAAGGCATGTTGAAAACAATATTTCAATACCTTTTGTATCAGATTCTTGTATTAGGTCTTTAAACAAAAACATGTGAGAACAAAAAAATTTCTGAACAGAAATAGATTATATAAATCATCCTGGGGTAGAGTTTACGGGAAGCCAAGGAAATGTATCAACTTACAAAAGTTGCCATCTGTCATTAGATATTATCCACCCAAGCATTTGCATGAGTGTAATTGCATTTTGCCATTAAAAAAATAACTCAGTAACCTTTGTCCTTTAAGGTTTAGCTTGTCAAAGGTAAGTTTATCTGAACATTTATTGATGACTTACTCTGGTGCCCAAAACTGCTAGGTATTGGAAATACGAGTACTAATAAGTACTCATATTGGGGGAATTTGGTTAAGATAAATTTTTATAGGTATAGGCAATCGTGTTTCTTAATATACAAAAGTGTAATGTAATCATAAAGGGCAGTATTTCCCAAAATTAACCCTCTGCTTGTCCAGGAAAGAAGGTCTATTTCTACTCTCTTAACAGGTTTTCATTCTAGGGGGTTGATAATCCAAAGTTTTTACCAGTTATGGAATCTAATCAAGATGATTTTAAGGAACTTGATATCCATTGAGAAAGGAGGATTCAACAGATTAGGTTAAAAACAGTTACTTGGAAATCATATTTATATCCCTAAGAGGTATGGAATGTCTCAATAAACTTCAAAAAAAATTGTTTTAAACAGTGCAATGGGAGAGACACCTTTCTATTCTGGCTTATGCTTATCTTATGCATGAGCCACATTCTTCCAGATGTTCATTTGGAACAAATCCTAAGTGCATATTTGTTTCTTACATAATTCCAGTCAAAAGACAGAGAATGCCTCCCTCTTCCTTGAAATCCATCCTTTAAATTTAACATGAATTTATCCATGGTCATTTCTTGGCTTCTGCTTTCTCTTTGGTGCAAATTGTGGGGTATCTGACCAGTAAGCAGAATGCAAGTCTCCAGCATGTTGTCTCAAGGCCTGGGATGTTATGTCTAACCAGCCCCACAATGTTGTTTTGCGGGAACAGGATGTATGAAATCTGGGACTGGGAGCGGGATTTGGTCCCTCATGCTGCACTCTCTGCATGCTATTCTTTCTGTTTTCTCGACAGCTGCATAAGGAAGGCATTACCTCCTACATAAACCAAGGAATTCACGGTCAGATCAATTAGAAGACAGGAGTGAATTCAAACTGAGGCCTGTTTTGATTCTAACGCTATTCACCCCCCGCCCCCAATTTTTTTCCAAGTCGAGACAAGACAATAGGCATGTTTTATGGAATGGAGGGTAGAGGAAAGAAGCAGGGAGATGTTTGGAATCACTTTTCTGCAGCCTTTCCACTTTCTCCATCTTCCTCACCCTTCCCACGTGTTCCTCTGGACGGTTATTGTTTTAAACTGCCATCTGCTTGGCCATTTGCTTGATGCTGGTATTAAAGGAATACGCAGTTCTTCATTTAAGGCTGGTTCATTTTTGTAGCTAGATCTAAAGGTTTCTTTTTCATAATTCTGAGATGTGAGGGCTGATGGCAAAGGAAGAATTATATTCAGTTAATCCAAGATTCAATCACAACACCTTCTACCAACCAACCACATTTTCAAGAGTTTTATAGATGTTTGGCTTCCTAGAGAATGGAACAAAATATCTTAGATTTGGCATTGAAATCCTTTGTTGCATGGTGGTGTAATAAGAACTGTAAAATAGAATACATGGACAGGGTAATCATAGCTACATTTAAAGACTACTGGGGACTAGATCTCTAATTCAGCATAAGCAACTCAAGTCACCCTCATGAGGTAATTTCAAGGTAATTTCAAGGCTCTGGTGTGCTCAGAGTTACTGATTTCTTTTTTCTTTCTTCTCTCTCTCTCTCTCTCTCTCTCTCTCTCTCTTTCTTTCTATTTTAGAGAGAGGGTCTCACTCTGATGCCCAAGCTGAAGTGTACTGGTGCAATCCACTGCTCACTGCAACCTCAAACTCCTGAGTTCAAGTGATCCTCTGGCCATAACCTCTCAAGTAGCTAGGATTACAGGTGTGCACTACCATTCTCAGCTAATTTTTTAAAATATTTTTTGTAGAGATGGGGTCTCTCTGTTGCCCAGGCTGGTCTCAAACTCCTGGCCTCAAGTGACCATCCTGCCTCCACCTCCCAGAGTCCTGGGATTACAAATGTAAGTCACTGTGCCTAGCCAGTTACTGATGGCACATGTGGTCTATGGACCAATATGATTGATCTAAATGGACAGTGCAGTAGAATCTTGTATTTTTGTCATCAAACTATCTTATCTTTTTATTAGTCTTACCAAAGTCAACCATTGTCATCAAAATATTCTGAATGCTACTGAATTTTTTAGTAGTTAATAGACCTTATTCCCAAGGTCAAAATTAATACTTAGGTAAAGTGGTTATCATTCTATGGAGATACCCACTCACTGATAAGGTGAAATCTGAGCAAAAACCTGAAGGTATAAGGGAGTATAACATGCAGAGAGCTGAAGGAAGAACATGCAGGTAGAGGGAACAGTCTGGGCCAAGGCCCTGAGGCAGGAGTGTCCTTGGCATTATTCTGGGCAGGAGCAAGCAGGCCAGTGTGACTGGACATGTGGAAAATAAGTGTGGAGGTTAGAAAGGTAAAAGATAAGGTCCAAGTGTCACATAGACCAGATGAAGGATCTACACAGTATCCTGGGAGCAATGAGTTCAAATGGCAATGGCTGGCATGATGAGGGTTGTGTTTTCTGAGTCTCACTTGACTGCAGTGTTGAAGATGGATTAGAAAGATGTGAGAGAAAAAAAAGACCAGTTGAGAGATAACCAAAGTATTGATATGGGGATGAGGTGATGGAGACAGTGTTGAGATTTGTATGAGATGGAAGTTGGGCCATGGGAGAAAGAACTGGGAGGGAAACATAGCTTGTAGGTTTACCAGAACACACGTGGGAAGTGCTGGGATTGTCTGAGGTCACCTGGAGAGAGAGCATAGACTGAGAAGAGCATCAGATTTCTTAACATCAACTCCAAATGTAAAAGACAGGGCTAAAAAAAAAAATAGCTTTCAAGTGCTGATTACAAAAAACTTCAGACTTAGACTTTATTCCCAAATCAATAGAGTCAAGAGTGAGAGTCTCTCCCAGCACTGCAGGTTTCCAGGGATCCTCCACTGTGCCCCAAGCCACCTTCAAGCACTGGATTCAGAGCTGGTCAGTCACAAAGGGCTTCAGATTCAGGTGGCCTCTCCACATGCTTTATCCAACACTGCAAAACCCAGTGTGACAGAAGCCAGCACACCCAGGCACTGGTGACCCTCAATGCTGGGTCTCGAGGGCTGAGTTTATATATCATTTTTGGGTTTTCTGCTGTGTGGTTCTCTGTGATGAATTCTCTACTCAATTTCCAGCAAGCAGGAGGCAGGCTTGTCCACAACAAAAAGCATGAAAAAGACATAGAAAGCTATTTACTCATATGGGAGTATAAATGTGACAGTCATTAGAAAAACTCTTTTAAGAAAATAGAGAGGGTATCTTCCACAAAATGTCAATGTGTTGTAAAGTTATGCTTATTAAAATAGGGTGCAGAGAAAGACAAACAGCAGAATTAGACACAGGAACTGACTGTGTTTGTGTGTCTGTGTGTGTGTGTGTATGGACAGACAGTTACCAAATTACACAGCTGGATGTGAGGTGGGGATTGTGACAGGGTTCAGGAAAATTCATTTTATCTGTAATGATTCAATGTTTTATTGTATTTTTATTTGTTATTTATTTTCTTTATATTTGCTATCTATATTGAATTTTCAAATCAGAAAAGTCTACATGTGCATTATTGTTTATTAATAATCAATTGTCTCTGCTATCCCCTGCCCCAGATCTCAAGATTTTTTGGCTGACCAAGCAGGGCCCAGAGGCTGCTGGCCTGGATAACCACTTCTCTGTCTTCACCCACTCTGTGGGTGTGTTCATGGATTGATACACAGGCAAACATTTCTGGCTAATTTCTGGGAAGAGAGATTTTGGGGAAGGCAAGTGCAGAGGAGGAGGAAGATAGGGGAGGAGAAAAAGGGGGAGGAGGGAGAGGATGACCTGGACTCTCTTCCATGTCTGCCTCCATGGACAGCTCAAGTCTCCAGCAGTAGGGGCCTGGGAACCTACAATCCAGATATATGCTTACTGAGAGACTTCCTGGGCCTCTGAGCAAAGACAGAGGGCCAGAAGCTAATGAAACTTCACAGAGGCACTTGGAGACTCAGGCAGGTTTGTTTGGAGGCTGAGATGACAGAGGCGACACAAGCTTCACTCTTCTCTGGTTCCATGAGGTCTAAAGCTTGGGACCATCTGCAGACGAAATTATCAGTACTGCTTCCAAGTGCATCCTCCACTGTCTTCTTATTCACTTGACTCCTCCTACCCCTCCTTCTCCATGGAGTTTCCCCAGCAGTTAGAGAAGAACTTGGCAGACTGCATGGTGACTATAGTTAGCCAACTGATTCATGATGGCTCCCAGAAAGACAAATAAAAAACAAAAACAAGCTAACAAAAAAGAGAGGGCCCTGTTTTAAGGGATAAGCATCTTTTTCACTTATGCCCAAATTATAACACTTTCATATTTTGGAGCCCATGTTCATTTTCTACTGCTACTGTAACAGGTTACCACAAATGTAGTGACTTGAGACAACACAAACTTATCTGCTTGTGGTTCTGGTCATCAGAAGTCCAACACAGGTCTCAATGAGCTAAGATCAAGGTGTCAAAGGGCCATGTTTCTTTTGGAGGCTCTAGAGGAGAATCTGATGCCTTGCCATTTCATACTTCTAGAGGTTTCCTCCATTCCTTGCCTAGTTACTCCTTTCTCTATCTTCAAAACCAGCCATTTTGAGCCAAGTTCTTCTCATGCTGCCATCTCTCTGGTTCTCTGACTGCAGCCAGGAATGCGCCTCTGCTTATGAAGATACATATGATTATATCAGGCCCATGCAGATAATCCTCTTTTAGGTTCATCAGCTTAATCACATCCGCAAAGTTCCTTGTGAGGTAACATTCACAGATCCTAGTGATTAGGATATGGTTGTCTTTGGGGGGTGTTATTCTGACAACCATAGAGTCCTCTAGTGAGGCCAGGAGACATTTGCATTACTCAGATGTTCCAATGATCAGTGGTGTTGACTTTGGAACTGAGGTAGAATTGCTGTGGAGCTAGTGATCCTGAAATTCAGGACTCCTTGCTTGCTCGAGTGTATCTCTTCCAAGTCCTGAGTTTTGTAGTCATGATTTTGTATGTTATTTCTTAAGGAGAGCCTTCCTGATTATAGAAACTTGAGGCCCCACAAAACCTGATTTGACTCCTGTTCTAGAATGCTTATGGGTTGACACAAATGGAGTGCTTCCAGAAGGATCTTGAGTAATGAGTGATGTGGGGTGTGGTCTGGCCCACAACAGGCCTGTGCTTCCCTTTATTAAGTGAGATACCCAAAGGAAGGGCTTGGAGAAGCATTTGGAGAGAAGACTGAGCTTAAGAGGGTGATGGAGATTTCTGAGAAGAAAGGGAAAAAAAGCAATGAAGAATCTGCTTCAGAAAAAGAGAAGGATCAAAAGGGAGGTGGAGTCATTTTTGCTGGGTGACATGCTCTGTAAACCTCCCCTTCATCTCTGCCCAAATGTCAGCCACTAACCTAATGCTTAAGGAGCTGGAGTGTGCTTCTGAACCTTAGTGGGGATGGGTGCCCAGGTTGAAACAGGTCTCCAGGCAGGCAGAGAAGAAGCGAGGACACTGCAAGAGATGGTAAAGACAGCTTTATATGTTCTTTCATTCCTCAAAAGGGATCTCAGAGAAGCCAGAAACAAAAGGTCACATATTGTATGATTCCAGTTACATGAAATGTCCAGAACAGGCAAATCCGTGGGACTAGGAAGTAGATTAGATTGTACTTTTCCCACTTAGATTTACAAGTCTCAGTGGAATGATTTAATAAGCCATTTTGGAGATATGGTTTGGCACAAGGTTTGTCAGAGGATAGAGAGGAGGGAATTGGGACTAACTGCTAACAGGTATCAGGTTTCTTTTGGGGGTGATGGAAATTTCTGGAGTTTGATAGTAGTGATCACTATACCACTCTGTGAACATACTAAAACCATCTGAATTATATATTTTTAAAGGGTGGACTTTATAATATGTGAATTATATCTCAATTTTTATTTTACTTTATGTTATTATTAGTAGTAGCAGGAGTAGTAGATGATGACACAAGGTCTTGCTATGTTGCTCAGACTGGTCTTGAACTCCTGGGCTCAAGCCATCCTTCCACCTTGGCCTCCCACAATGTTGGAATTACAGGTGTGAGCCACTGTGCCTTGTCAATATATCTCAGTTTTTTTAAAGGGGGGGCTCATGAGATTGGCTATGCCTAAAACTCAAGGAATATACATGATGAAAACCCATTTTCAAGAGCCGAGAGCTGAAAGGCTATTTAATCCAATACTTCAGTGAAACTTCTTTCATGCATCATGCTTCAGACAGACTAAGGTTTCTCCTGAGTTCATACTTCATTTGAAGGTCAGAAAACCTGTGCCTCTATTTAATTTCCTTTGTAAGCAAATATGGGGTTGACAGATCTTCAAACTTCTTTAGCTTTCAAATTCTTCTGTGTTGCAAGACAGGGCATAACAAATAAGCTTATACTGATACTGTGATATAAGCAAAAAAAGGTTAATATACAAAGAGGTCAGTGACAGCGAAAATAAAATGAATTGCTAAGAGTAATGCAAACCAGAATCGGTTCATCTTTACAAGTCTTCATCTTTTGGAATTTCTTTGTGATATCAATCTTTATCCTTCCAGAGGTCATGAAAATCATAGGTAGTAAAGTGCTTGACTGTGTTTTCCTATTGATTTGTACTTTTCTCACTTAGATTTACAAGTCTCAGTGGAATGATTTAATAAGCCATTTTGGAGATATGGTTTGGCACAAGGTAAATTACACCAGCCTGCAGGCTCTATTTACTGCTCAATCTTCACTATTGTAAAGGTGACTTTTGAGACAATGTCAGGTTGCCAGCCTCTATTAGTTGTCCATTAGTATCCAGAAAATAATTTTGAGTGAGATGATTTGTGAACTGTATAGAAACACACCTATTAGTGTCAGAGGATAAGGGCTATTTAAATGCGCTTGGGAAGTACATAAACCAAAGTCTAAAAACCAAAAACACTCTATTAGAGGGAAAACCTGGTAAGATTTTCTTTTGATATGTAATATTTCATCTTATCTTTTATATTCCACAGCACATAAAGCATGAACAATTAGAGCATTGGAACTTTTTGTTAATGTGGTGGTCCACAAGGAGCCATGGTATGATAGATAGATTGAAAAACATTTCTACATCTTTGTACACCCAACACCACTACCACCACCGCAGCCACCCCTTTCCCTTAGCCTTGAAATGTGAGTTTAAATTTCTGCTAATAAAGAATTAGAGTCTATTTTTACCCCTTGAATTTGGTCTGGCCTTGTAACTTCTTTCAGTCAAAAAAATACAGTGGAAGTCACTCCCATCCATTCTCTCCCTTGGGACCTTGCTGAGATGTGAACAAGTTTGAGTTAACCTCCTGGGTGATGATGGTTCAGTTATTCTCATCACCTCAGCCAACAACCAGAAGACTGGCCAACACGTGAGAGAAACCATTTTAGGCCAGCCAACCCCTAGCCTAACCTACCAACCCACAACAGATGGATATACAAGCCTGCCAATACCAACCCAGCTTAACCCAGGTTAGCAGAACCACTCAGGTCGTTATTGTTCTAAGCAACCGAATTTTAGTTTACATCACAAAGTGCCTTGTGTGGTGTGTATGTTTTACTTCCTGTCTACAGAACAGCTCAGACTTCTTTGGCTTGGCTGAAATTGCAGAAACTTTGGCTCGTTTGGAAGCCAGTGGATACTCAATAGAACATATATCTGCCCTTGCTACTGCTCAGGTAACAAGGAAGAAAATAGACAAAGGCAGCAACACATATTTGGGATCTTGTAGCCAGCATGAGTTCTTTTTTTGGGGGGGGGTGAAGGGATGGGGTAAGAAATTTAAAGTTTGCAGAAAACTAGAAAGGAGCATATAAAATACATTGTCACCACAAGGTTAACAACTGTTATTATTTTGTCATTTTTTTTCCAACCACTTTGGAAATAAAAGCATTTTGTATTTAGCTAAAGTTCCTTTTAACCATTGCCTGCGCCTCTATCCCCTGCCCTTCTTCCAGAAGTGATAACAGCCTGACTGTGGTATAGTGTGGATTCATATTGTACACATGGAATTTTTTACTCTTTTACTCATCTTCATATTTTTATATTCATCTATATGTATACATACATATATGTATAATATATACATAAATACATATGTGTGTTTTACAGGTACACACGTTTTTTAGTCCTTTTAACTGCTGTATGATAGTCTATCACATGGATATTATTAGGGCACATGCCCAGCGGGGTCTCCAGAATGTTAGGTCAGGCCCACTAGGGGTGTGGGGTGTCCTGTGTGTGATCTGATGCTGCACGAAAGATGCAAAAACTTGCACAGAAGTTAGATTAGAAAATATAGTTTATTGAGAAAGTAAATTAGAGAAAGAGAAGACTCACCTCCCCAAGGTAGGGTAGGGGGCCAAAGCTTAAGACAACATGACCTGGCCATAGCTCAAAGAGCACATGGCCACACCATAGCTTAGCAAGGCAATGGCAAAATGGCTGCTCATGGTTAAATCCTTTTCAACTTTCCCTTTGATGAGAGAAAGTCGTTAAGGAGACTGGGTGGTGGTCTGCTCCACATCATCACAAAGGGGCAGGTAAGTGCAGGTACTGATGTCAAGTGATGAACAGCAGGCAGATGGGTGGGTTAGTCACATGATTGCTGCCATGGTAGTGGGCTAGATGGGAGACAAGGGAGAGGTCAGACATTTGCAGTCCACAAACTTCTCAACCAAAATTCATCTTATTTTTATGACTTCGGCCAGCTAAGGGATGAAGTTTGATCTTCCACCTTGACAAGGAGCATGAAAAGTTTCCTAGAGATTTTTATGCCAAATCATGAATTGAAAGGTTGAGCTGTTGGACTGTCCTGGTCTTGCATCCGATGGAGATTTGCCGAGGGGGTACGTTAGGCTGCCAGCTTGGCCTGCAGTGAAATGTCTGACTGCTTCCTAAAACCTGCCTATTGGAAATTTATCTACCTATGTCTAACCTGTGCTAGATTCAAAGTGTGTCAGAGGTAAAGTCTAAACAAAAGTGTATATGCCGAGGCAAAAACACTATGCTAAACTAAATTTATTCTAGGTTTCTAAGTCCCTCCTTTCAGATAGAATGCCCTGTGTTAATTCCCTTACCATCACTGGACAGGTGGCTTCCAAGTTCTCCCTTTATTCATAGTGTTGCAATGAATACCACTGATACGTAATTCCTTGTATTCAAATGCCCCCTTTCTCTAGGTCACACACAGAATTCTGGATGGTCAGACGCATGCTTTTTAAAATATTTTTCAGAGTCTAAATTTACCCCATCAGACAGGAACCTGGCTTTATAGGAGTTCCTGGATGTTAAGATTCAAGGTGGTTGTCTTGTAGGACAAATTCATAATATGGAAAGCTAAACGAAAATACAAACTAGATAAAAACTTGAAATCTCTTTGAAGCATTTTCCAAGTGGTGCAAATCTACCACATTAAAACATTTCTGAGGAGTCTCAGATTCATTATTCAGTAAGGCAAACCAGTTATTTTGTTTTGTTCTGGTTTTCCTCAATGGTGAGGTCAAGTTTAAAAACCTGCATTTTACCATGCCGAATCATGGTATAGTAAACACACTATGGTATGATCACAATAAGTTAATTAAGTTTCCCTCTGTAAGCATAACATTACTCTTGTCACTTAAGCAGTAAGTAGCTGAGTGCTTTTAGAGTTTACACATCCCCTGTCAAAAGAGAATTAGCACACAAGAAGCCTGCCCTCATAATAAATTGTGTGTACCCTTTGTCCTTTGGGTTCAGCACAGACCAGCTGATTATAATAGAATGATGTCAACATCACCCTATTGCTTTCCATTTGTAACCATATCTGAGAGCTGTCTGAGGTGTTTTGATTTATGTCTGTTACATTATAGATACACTGTACTCTGTAGATACTCTAGAATGTAGATGCTGTTAGTTTTAATTCCTTATAACTGGCTATAAGAATTGCTGGCTTGTAAACGTAATACTCAATCATGCATTTTGTATAGCAAAACAGGATAAATACAACTATTGAAAAACTACATCCTTGTTCTCAAAACTCCCAAACCAGGCTGATGACAAAAGATGATCAGCACAGGTAGTAAAATCATAATATTAATGAAGTAAAATTCTGCTTGCTCCCAGAAATCACTCTAAAGGGAGTATCTCATGCTTTTTTCTTTTTTTTTTTCCTCTATCCTTTAAGCAGATTTTTGGAATCGAGGCTCTGGTTTTTGAAATATCCGGTGTATTTTACACACTTGAGGGGAATCTTGTAAAGAGATGTGAGGTGTTGCCAGTTTTTCAGCGATTATCAGGCAGTTCCAAATCCACTGCTTTCTGCTGGGCTGTTTTTTGACAACCGGTCGCTGCAAACCACGTTTTTTTTTCCTTTGCCCGCTTGCTCCCTGTCACGTTCTGCCAGTAGGGGGCACTGGAGAAGAAAGACAGGACGGGAAAGAGGCTTCTGCTCCCGATTGACTTGCTTTTCCCGTCCGGATGCATTGGCGCTTCACCCTAGCAGCAGCGGCTGGTGGCAGTCTACACCGTCTTTCAGCACTTCCAGAACCATCCTTTCGGGGCCGGCCGGTCACACCAGCAGCAGCTGGGAGGCGCCCCTTCCTCAGCGGCCTGAGCCTTAGCCTGGCGTCTCCTCCTCTAGACCCCTGGTCCCAGCAGCAGCCGGGCAACCTCCCTCCTCTGCAGGTATCAACATGTTTAAACATTTTTAAAGTCCTTGATACGTTTGCCAAATTGCTTTCCAGATGAATGATCGTGATTTACACTCTCACCGGTTATGTGCAAAAATGCTTTCAGGAACCCTCTCCCATAATTGTTAATTAAGGAATCATTGTCTTTGAGTGATTTTTATATTTAACTCTTTAATTCAACGGTTCTTAAATGCTAGCCCCAAGATATGCTGCATCAGAATCAAAGGGGGAATATAGAGTCCCAGATCTTACCTCGAGAAAACCTGATTCTGTTTAAGCTTTCTACAAGTAATTGAATAACTTTTCATGTTTTTGTTTTCAAACTTCTGAGTTGTTGACATGGAATTATCCAGGCCTTGAAAGTTTGAATCAAATCAACTTTAAAATCATCAGGGACTACGGTGGTTTTTGAAGTTTTATGACTTGCCCAGTTTCTTCAATAATTAAGAGACATTTCAGATTGTTTAGTTCTTGATTACTTTTTTAAAAATGAGACTTAAAGGGGAATGCTAAACCCCAGTTGGAGTAACAGTACTGAATAGTTGTATCAAAAGGAAGCCCTGGTTTCCATATTTGATAGAGTCACTTATTCTAATTAATGCATTCTCCAAGACCTAGAGACTTGGTTCCCATGTTCAAGAGATTTTAGGATACATAATCTATAGTTGTCTTTATCTCACGGAGTGAGCCTGACATATTTCCTGAAAATAGAATTCTTGTGAGTAGTGGTAGGCCAAGATGGAGTTTTACTTCCTTTTTTTTCTGTTTGCTCTCTAGAATTTATGATACTTTACTTTTTATTTTTTAATTTAATTTTAATTTTTTTCAATTATATATATATATATATATATTTTTTTTTTGAGTTGGAGTCCCACTCAGTTGCTCACACTGGAGTACAGTGACCGCTCCTGGCCACCACAGCCTCGACCTGCTGGGCTCTGGCGATCCTTCCGCCTCAGCCTTCCAAGTAGCTGGAACTACAGGCGCGCACTACCACGCCCGGCTGATTTTTGATTTATTGTAGAGAGATGAGGTCTCGCCAAGTTGCCCAGGTGGGTCTCGAACCCGCAGGCTCAGGCAATCCACTCACCTCAGCCTCCCAAAGCGCGAGATTACAGGCTGAGCCACCGAGCCCGGCTAATTTATATATTTTAATTGAATATTGAATTGAAATCATTTGGAGCAAAACTAGCCCATATATTTAAAATATGTATAGAATAAACTCAGTTTTTAAAGATATGATGCAAGCCGGGCTCGGTGGCTCAGCCTGTAATCCCGCGCCTTTGGGAGGCTGAGGTGAGTGGATTGCCTGAGCCCGCGGGTTCGAGACCCTCCTGGGCAACTTGGCGAGACCTCATCTCTACAATAAATCAAAAATTAGCCGGGCTTGGTAGCACACGCCTGTAGTTCCAGCTACTTGGAAGGCTGAATGGAAGGATCGCCAGAGCCCAGCAGGGCGAGGCTGCGGTGGCCAGGAGCGGCCACTGCACTCCAGTCTGGGTGACAGAGTGAGACTCCAACTCAAAATAAAATAAAATAAAATAAAGATATGATGCACATACCATAGAGAGTGGATTCAAATCAGAAATATATGAAAAAGAGAAGCAAAATACTTTTTAATGTAAAATATGAACTTTTGAAGAGGGATGCCTGTGGATTCTGAGCATCCAGAATCAGTGTTTGCTAAGTGGTGCCTAATTAGGAATGCTATAGATGAAGATGTCAGTGGCCCAGGAGAAAAAGATACAGTAGCTCTCATTTTTATTGCATTGGTGAGGATGGTCATGGTGTGAGGGGGAGGCCAAAATTTAGGAAAAAAGAGAGCATGAGGGGAAAGGGACCCAGCTTCTATCTATCTCTTAACCTACAAACTGTGACCTGTGGGTCAAATCTGGCCCACACTCTGCTTTTGTAAATAAAGGTTTATTCATGCCCTTCCATATATATATACACAGAGGGTGCCAAAAAGGTATACATAATTTAAGAAAGGGAAAAAAACTATTAACATTGTAATACTCAATATATACCAATATCAAAAGATGAATACAAGTCACATTTGACTTTTGCAATTACAAGAGGTGCTCAAAGTGGTATTCCATCAGTGTCCAGACACTTCTGATCATGGTGAACTAAAAGTAATACATAGAGAACATCTCTTAAAATGTGTATACATTTTTTGGCACCCTGGTAGTTAGTGATTGCCTTGGTGTAAAAATGGCAGAGGTTGAGTGGTTGCTACAAAAACTGTATTACCCACAAAGCTGAACATATTTATTATCTGGTCCTTACAGAAAAATTGTGACAAATCTGATTTAGATTTTCTAATATTATGGTTGTGCCTGCTTACTTATTTTTTGCCTCCTCAAAGTTTTTTTTTTTCTCAGTAGCTGTTATGTCTATTTTAACATCCATAACTTATTGAATGAACATTTTTCTCCTCTATTTTTATTGATAATATTTGGCAAATATATTCTCTTTTTTATGGGGAATAATCATAACAATTCTTTATTGAGCAGCTACATCATGTGTTCTTGGTTCTGTAAATTTTGTGGTATTTTCTGGTATCGTTAAAAGAGTAACATCACATTTGCTGCTGCCAATGTGACCACATCAGACTGAACTCTTTAGCTTCTTACCCAGTGAGGACTGTTTTCAGCTGAATTCTCATCTGGAAGTTACTGTTCTCATCAAAAGGTAATGAAATTACATCTCCTCCTACTGCCAGAGTTGAGTACAGAATACATAATATAAAACAGAATCTTGAAGTACCAAAGCAAAAGACAGTCGTAGACAGACCTGCAGAGCAAGGGTGGACTGAGATAAAGGGAATGTTTTCTAACAATTAGAGTGAGGATGAAACTGAAATTGCCTCGGCAATCTGTCTGACAATGGATCCTTTAATGTGAACTCTCTGCATTTAAACACGTCGCAAGGCTGCCACTCTGCAGAGTACTCCAAGGCTGCCATTCTGCAGCACACACCAAGAGTCTGGATATCACAAGGCAATATGATAGCATACAGTGGTCTGCTGCAATGCCATGCGTTCCACAAAAAGGATGCTGGAGAGAATATCAATCTTCTGAGAAGTTAAATCTGAATTGAATCAAAATGGGTGTCATTCCTTGGCCATACATGCTTGAGGCTCTCCAAATTATTTTATGAAAGGGAAATAGTATCACAACCTATTGAAAAATGTTTCTTATAACTATACAAGCTAAGTGTATATGTGTCATATTTATTTCTCATTCCATGGGGTTCATTATGGGGATTTTTTATTTTAAAATTGTGGGGTACAGTTAAGGGTTAGGTATACAAATATGCATCTTTCAGGCACCCTTGTTGATAAGGGGTGTCTCCCCATCTCCAGACAGATATTGACTACCGTTAATCCCACCTCCCTTCCCCTCCCACCCCCATAGTTTCCCACCACTGTCAATCCTTTTCTTAGAGTATTACAATAGATGTTAAAGGTTCACTATATGAGTGAGAATATGTGATACTCAGATCTTTGTCTCTGTGAGAGATCACTCAGTATTATAGACTCTATTGAATGAAGATTTTTCTCCTCTATTTTTATTGATTATATTTGGCAAACATATTCTCTTTTTATATTTTTTTTCAAGAAACATACTCATGGATTTACAAATAATGCTATTTTTTTCTGTCCTCTAATTTATTTATTTTATGCTCTAATTACCATTTCCTTCGTCGTGTTTATCAAAACTTTAAAAATTCTTTTCTTAAATGTTAAGATTATTAATTTTATTTTACCCAACCAACCCCTATTTCTTTGAAAATCACAGGAAATTAACATTTTCAGTTCAAAAAATAAAAACAAACTAAAAGGCACAGACACATCAAAGCACAGATTAAAAGAGAGGAAAAAATCATCCAGCATCTTAATGCTATAGCTAGTCACCATAATAGTTTTGAAATTTTTCCTGTTAGTCTACTTTTTAAAAGACAATTAAAATTTGTTAAATTGTAGAAAACCACATAACATAAAATTTACCACCATAGTCATTTTTAACTGTTCAGTAGTGTTAAGTACATCCACATTGTTGTACAACATATTTTTAGAACATTTCATCTAGAAAAACTGCACCCCCCCCCTTTTTTTTGAGTTGGAGTCTTACTCTGTCACCCAGGCTAGAGTGCAGGGGCATGCTAATGTCCACCCCAGCATCAACTTGCTGGACTCCGGGAATCCTTCCACCTCAGCCTTCCAAGTAGCTGGAACTACAGACACCACACCCGGCTAATTTTTTTTTTTTTTTAATTGTAGAGACGAGGTCTCACCTAGTTGTCCAGGTTGATCTCAAACCCGCGGGCTCAGGCAATCCACTCCACTCGGCCTCCCAAAGTGCTGGGATTACAGGCTGAGCCACCGAGCCCAGCCAAAAACTGCACGCATTTATCAACTCTTCAGAGCCCTCAGCCTCTGGCAACCACCATTCTACTTTCTATCTCTAGGAATCTGATGACACTAGGTATCTCTTGTAAGTGGAATCATACCTATTTGTCTTTTTATGATTGGCTTATTTCACTCAGCATAACGTCCTGAAGGTTCATCCATGTTGTAGAATGTGTCTGAATTTCCTTATTTTTATTTTATTTTTGTAATGAGTACATGAAAGTGCATATATTTCTGAACATGTACATTGTGTTTTCTTTCACTGCCAAGACAAATCATCATGATCCTAACAGCTTACAACATCTATTACTATGTCACAGTTCTGTAGGTGGGAAGTCTAGGCAGTGTCCTTCCTTGGTTCCCTGCTTAGAGTCACAGGAGGCTAAAATCAAAGTGTCAACAAGGCTGTGCTCCTTTCTGGAGGCCCTTGGAACGAGTTTACATCTAAGCTCTTTCAAGCTGTCTGAATTCAGTTCTTTTGGTAAGGGTCCCAGTTCCTTGCCAGCTGTCAGCCAGGAGCTGGCCTTTACTCCTCAAGGCTCCCCGAGTTCCTTCTTGTGCCTTTCCCTTGGCCTGCTTCAGCACCTGCAGGTCACATCCCCTCTGTGAGTCTCTCGGACTTTCCCTTCTGCCGCATTTCTCTGACTCCAGCTAGAGAAAGTTATCTGCTTTTAAATGCTCACATGATTAGACTGGGCCCACTGGCACAATCCAGAATAATCAGATTATGTTACAGACTATGTTGTATGAACCTTAACCCCATCTGCAACGTCCCTTTTGCCATTCTTTTTATTAAGGCTAAATAATATTTCATTGTATGGATAGACCATATTTTGTATATCAGTTTATCTGTTGATGAACACTTGGGTTGCTTCTGCTTCCTGGCTATTGTGAATAATGCTGCTATGAACATGGGTGATATCCTTTTGAAATCCTCCTTTCAATTCTTTTGAATATGCACCCAAAAGTGGGATTCCTGGGTCTTATGGTAATTCTGTTTTCATTTTTTGAAGAACCTCCATATTTCCAGTAGGAGTTATACCAATTTAGTATCCTTTTTGAGGCATGTGTGTTTCAGTGTTTAGTTGAAGTCATTCCTTTCTTTCAAGAAAATTTAAATAAATTTTGCCTGAGCCTCCTTTTTGATACCCTATAGGAAATCCAATCCCTTGTTGCAAGTGTCTCTGACTCCCAGGGAATTTTTATTCTCATATTTGTATCAATTTGTTCTCATTGTTTTCTTCTTTTTAACTATTTTCTCTTTTTTTCTAGGAGTATTTTTCAACTTTGATTCTTATGTTGCTAGTCAATTATAAGTCACCTGTCAGACCAGATGTGGTGGTTCATGCCATATGTAAACCCAGCACTTTGGGAGACTGAGATGGAAGGATCACTTGAGCTTAGGAGTTGGAGGCCAGCCTAACCAACATAGCAAGACCTCATCTCTGCAAAAAATTTTTAAAAGGTGATTAGGTGGGCTTGGTGGGGTATACCTGTAGGCCCAGCTACTCAGGAAGCTGAGGTAGAAGGATTGCCCGATCCCAGGAGGTTGAGATTATGGTGAGCCGTGATCATGCTACTGTACTCCAGCCTGGATAACAGCATGAGACACCAACTAAAAAAAAAAAAAAAAAAAAAAAAAAAAAGTCGCCTCATTAGCTGATTTAAATTCAACAATATGTTTTCTTGAAGTCTTTCTCCTGACCTATTTAATAAGACAAGTACATTGAGAAAAAAATGCTTTCTTAAAAATGAGATTCTGAAACCTCTGCTCACTGAGCTGGTGGACTTAATTTTTTTTCTCAGCATTTAGATTCTATCTCATATCTCCCTGCTGTTGCCAGATGATTTTGCTCTCTCTTAGATGATTCTCTATGTCTTATATGTAGTTGATGAGAGACATTTTTCACCCAATCTGCTCACACAAGAATGATATTTCTTGCTCTTAAGACATAAGATGATAGAGTTGTCTTGTTTCAGAATTATTTTAAAACACCCTAAAAGTTTGAAATATTAAATGGAGCATCAAAACCTTAAATTGTGTTCATTTATTGTTCTATACAATGACAAAGTTCGGTGGTTTATAACAATGATTTATTTTCCCACCCTGTCTGTTGCCTAGACCAAGCTAGGCAGTTTTTTTTGCCTCCACATAGTGTTGGTTGTGGCCACTTGGGAGCTGCTTTCAGTTGGGAGCTCATCTGGGGCCGGGACCTTCAAGGTGGCTACACTCAGAGACTGACACTGCAGCTAGTATGTCCGGGACTGGTTGGGCCTCTTTCCAGCAGGGATGGCATACCTTCCACTTGATGACTCCAAGAGTGAAAGCAGTAGCTACCAGGTCTCTTCCACCATATTCTGCTGTCTAAGCAAGTCACAGAGCCATCCCAGATTCAAGGGAAGGAAAAATAAACTCCATGTCTTGATATCAGAGTGGAATACTTGACAGCCATATTTGCAGGGATTCTGCCAAAACTTAATATCAACTCTTTTAATTTCATTTAGGAAAATAACACAATAGATATTGAAATTTAACATATCTGTGCCATATTAATAGTGAGGATAAATCATGAAATGTCTAGTGCATTAGTCAGCAAATGGTTTTCTGTAAAGGGCCAGTTAGTAAATATTTTAGGCTTTGTGGGCCTCTGTCACAGTCACTCAACCTCTGCTATTGTAGCATACCAGCAGCCATAGATAACATGTAAATGAAGGGGCATGGTCATGTGCTAATAAAATTTTATTTACAAAAAACAGGAGATGGGCAAGATTTCTCCTGTGAGCTGTATTTTGCTGATACCTGGTCTAGAGAAATAATATTTTTCCTGCATTCTAAATAGTTTTTTTTTTTTGAGTTGGAGTCTCACTCTCATTGCTCAGGCTGGAGTGCAGTGGCACACCCAGGGCCACCGCAGCCTCGACCTACTGGGCTTAGGTGATCCTTCCACCTCAGCCTTCCAAGTAGCTGGAGCATTCTAAATAGTTTTAAGATTAATTATATAGGAGTAAAATTTTAGATTTTAATAATACACACATAAACTATCTGAAACTAACTAAAGTTAATGCAAAAATAATCACATAGTGAGCTTGTATTTGTTATTTTCATATCATCAACATCATTCCCTGCTAACATTGTCAAGCACCATGCATTGAATCTGTTTATTACTTGAGAGGATGCATGGAGGTACAGCCATTTTCCTTACTTGATTACCATTGCCTTTCAGATTCTGCAAAATCACTTAATGCCCTGGGCGAAAGAATATTTGATAATGTAAAATCCTATTTGGTAAGCAAAAGGCAAACAGTGGGATAGTTGCTATTTGCAAAATACATTTACTAGCTTTTATGTTCCTATGACTCCAAATATTTCTGTTCTTGGGTTCTGAATTATGAATCCAAAGGAAAGTTGTGATTTCAAAACCCTCTTGACAACTTTTTAGTAGTTAATGATTTTTTTACATCTGCACTTTTCAGTAAACTCTTAACATCACATATTTCATCCATGATACCTTAGTGCTTTATGAGATCATATTGTATTTTTTCCTTGCAAATGAGATGCCAGAATAGAAGTATTCTTTCATCTTGTTGCCCTTTGGGCTTCGTTTTTCTCAGGTGTTGAATGACATGTACTAAGAGTCTGTAAGAGCTAATGTGAAAATGCTGCCTTTTGTGGTTGTGTCTTTACATTTTCCACCTGCCACCTGGGCCAGGCTGTCACCACTCACCTGCAGAGGGAGAGGGCTCCAGGCACAGGAGGCTCCAGGCCTCCTGAGATGGTGCAGCAGAAGTGTGGAGAGAGGTGTGTGGCCCAGGGTGTGCCCGGAGGGGATTGAGAGAAAGAAAACCCACACCTCCCTGGAGAGTTGCTTTTACAAAGGGTCTATTTTGTAAGTGTGAAGGGATTTTATTAACTTCTCTTGTGTATTCTTGTCCATATAACTCATGTGTTAAAATAGCATTCGCTGGCTTCAAACAGACAACACGTGAACTGCTTGAGATTGAAAATGTATACACACTAGAATAGCAGTTGTCTGAGCTTCTCCTACTCCTGTGACAGAAAGTTTTTTCAGCTCTGTGCCTGCCGTGAGTCTGAAGGGGCTCAGAAAGCAATAACCCAAACATTGGTGTTTTAACATGATGAGATGCCTTAGAAACTGCCTCAGAATCAAGGTCCCTCTAACCTTGTCTTGTTGTCCCTGGGAGGGACTCTCTGGAATTTTCTTAGCTGACCAATAAAGCTTCTTTCCAAAAAAATTAAAAATAAACTAAAACAAAACAAACCCCTTTCCTAGGAATCTCATCAAATATCCATGAAATATCAGCCATCTGCAAAGAGAAAGAACTGGGAATCATCACCACACCCAGACTTTTCAGCTATTCTTGTGGGCAGCTAAGAAAGGTGACCCTACTTGAGGGCTTTATCTGCATGATAAGATAACCTTTGTTTCCCTGCAGTTCCACCTCCCTTCTTTCTCTAAGGTCTGTTTCCCATCCCCAAGGTCCACCTATTCTTTCTAATGGTTTACTGCCCCATAAGAGAATTGTCTACATTCTCTATTGATATATAATAATGTTTTGAGATTCTAAATGTCTCAAAATGGAGTCACTGATGACAAGTGACTCACCTTACAGTGAATTGCTGAACCCTTAGGATGATAAATATATGGGTGGTGGACTGAGGTGATAACCTTTCCTGTGGCCAGGCAACTTTGAGACCTGGAGAGAGAGTGGAGCCAAAAGGCGGCTGAGATCATGGCCATGAACTCTCCTGGGGAGGGCCATAAAAACCACAAAGAAACTGACCATGGTTGAGATACCTGCAGAAGCTCTCTGTCCATGAGAACTCTGAGGCGTTTTTTTTTTTTTTCCATTGTCTGTGGCAGTAGGAAGCTCTGCTGGGAAAAAAAGCAGCAACAGCGACCTCCCCAACCTGCCTTGGCATTGCGAGAAGAAAACGACCTGTCAGCTCCAGTTAGCATGCTGGTCTCCCGAACTGCCTGCTGTGATTCCATGCCCCTCTCTCTCACTGGTGCCTGTGTGTGTGTTGAATATATTTGCATGATTGTTGGTGTGGGAAAACCTCACAATAAGCTGTGAATTCATAAGCATTTGATTGGCTACTGAGCCACTGTGAGACCCATCTCCCCACTTCCCTGTGAAAAAGGTTGTATTTGCTTCTGTACAACTCTGGATTACTGGGTACTCATTCTCTGGCCATTCCCCCATGCTATTCACCTTACAATATAATCTTGTGTGCCTTTTTTCTTATTCACCTGCCTTTTGTCAGCTGTTTTTCAGGAACTTTCAGTCCCTCCAGAAACTGGCTCAAAAATAAAATAAAAAGAAATAGAATCTATTCCTAACAACTTTGGAAATGAGTTTTACCTTCCACTTTGGCCCTTTCCAATAGATGCTATCTTTGTATTATGCTTCCTTTCATGATTTTTCCCTCCACACCTTGGCACTCAGCCTGAGGGCTACTGGCTCATCCCCTCCAACTTGATGGGACCAGGCTTCTAGAACCCAGTCTGGAGCCCGAGTCTCTTTTATGCTTCCTTGAGGAAAATCAATCCACATTGATGCACAAGCTAGCTGATTGGCACTTTTTTATACATGTGAAGTTACTATGTATTGGGTTAGTTTCTCTAAGCTTCCTTTCAGAATTATCTCCTTTGGTTCTTGTTGTTTTTTCCTTTTCCATCATCTGTTGAAACAGCTTCTTTACAGATACTGAAATTGAGACATTAAATATGCTTGCGGGAAACAACCATGCTGCCCATCAAAAGAGGACTGGATTAAAAAAATGTGGTACATATACACGATGGAATACTACGCAGCCATAAAAAAGAACAAAATCATGAATTTCGCTGCAACCTGGATGGAACTAGAGTCTATAATACTGAGTGATCTCTCACAAAAACAAAAATCCGAATATCACATGTTCTCACTCATATAATGAACCTTGAACATCCAATGCAATACTATGAGAAAATGATGGATGGTACTGGGAAACTATGGGGCGGAGGGGGATGGGATTAACAGTAGCAAATATCTGTCGGGGGATGGGAAAACACTTCTTATCTACAGGGTGCCTGAATGAAACGTCATTGTACACCTACCCTTAACTGTACCCCACAAAACCATAATAAAAACTACTGATTAATGAAAAAAAAAAAAATTAAAAAAAAAAAAAAATATGCTTGCGTGGCTGATGTTGGTGATTCAGGCTTGAGAGGACAGCGAAGGATCAACTGTGAAACAAAACACCCCTTTTTCCCTGCTTTCTAAAGGCAGAGAGTAGTTTGAAAGGGACAGTAATGAGTTTGTTGAAGACTTAGAAATGACAGTTATTTCATTTCGATTTCCTAGATTATTGTGTAAATTGCCACCTCATAAGAATTCGCATCTTGGCAGGTGGAAAATGAACCATTTACGACATGCCGTTCACTTTTCAACCCACTCGCCTCTAGAAGCATCTATATGCTTTTTGTGGACACTGCATAGTATATATCTTTGCAAGATTATTCTTTCAATAGACTGTTCATACTTTTAAATTGATTGTTTTCTCTTTAATGTCTCATTGTAAATGATCATCTTAAGAAACATACTCTTTTTCTGAGGATACTTCCCTATTTCCAAAATTTTCTATATCTAAGTGAACCCAATCTATTCCTGTGATGTACTACAAAATTGACTTGCCATCAGTATATGCAAATACAATGATGTATATGAACTACATTTTCAGTGTTGATGACTGAATTGTGTACTTTGATCAAGCAAAGCAAAGAGCATCTAAGCATATTCTAGTCACCTTAAAATGTGAAATTATTTAAGACAGCATTACACAAATAATACCTCACAATCTGTGGCTAGAATTTCTAGAATCATGGCATGGTCACCAGTCAGCTTGGGTACCTGTTTTCAGGTCCTGTTTCTCCTAATGGGCTTTACAATAGTCTGTTGGATAAATAATCCATGTCTGGGCCTCTCTGACTGCAGCAATATTTTTCATAGTTGATTGTTTTCTAGCCAGTTTGTCGAGGTGGAGTCTGCTGTAAGTTGCATTAAACTGAGTGATTTCACTTGGACATTTTTGCATGACTCTATAATATTCATTTGGGGTTGGTGGAACAGGAAACTTCTCTCCACATGGACTACAAACTCATAAAGTAAAACAAACACAGATTATATATTCAAGTACCTCTGAAGCAAAGAAAGAAGAGAAAAATTGGTAAAATATATTTTATGTTTGATAACAGAAAAGAATGGTATAATGATTCTTCCGCTATAATTTTTTAAATGTTCAGCATTTTTTAAATTTTGGCTTAAATCTTTAAAACTGATGTAAAAAATTATTTATTTTAAAACTTTTTATTAGGGAAAGCATTGAACGTATTCAAAAGTTGACCCAGTAGAGAATATTAAGGCCCCAGGTACGATCATCAGCTTCAACCATTATTGACTCATAGCCAATCTTGTTTTATCTTGCTTTTTAAAAATACTTTTATTTATTTCTCATCCTGTTCTCATATTATTTTCAAGTAAATTCCAGATATCATTGCATGTAAAAGTATCTTTACAAATAGATGCATTTTTAAAAACTTGAGCAATATAAATTATAAAAAAAATTAGGTGATAGCAGCTATGATGTCAGCATAATTCAAGAAAATGGAGTTAGATTGGGCATTTAAAATGTCAACCTTATGGCATAAAATCAAACATTTGCAAAATAATGAATTAGGTGTAAATTGAGACCCAAATTGAAATGTTCTGATTGTTCAATAAAAACTTCTTTTATAAATGTAAGGGTATAAACATGGGGCAGTTCCTCAAAAATGCATATACCCAAGAGAATTAAAACATATGTCCACACAGAAATTTGTGCACAAATGTTCATAGCAGCACTTTTCATAGGAGCCAAATTATGGAAACAATATGAATGCCCATCAGATGAGGAATGATGAACAAATGTGGTCTATCCATACAGTGGAATAGCATTCAATCATAAAAAGGAACAAAGTATTCACTCATGCTACAACAGGGATGAACCTTGAAAACATTATGCTGAAAGAAGCCAGTCCCAAAAGACCATATATATTATATAATACCATTTATATGCAATATCCATAATAATGAATTTCATAGAGATGAAAAACAGATTACTGGTTGTTTAGGGTGGTGGAGCATACAGACAGATGGTGAAGGAAGTTTGAGGAGGGGCTGGGTATGGAGTTTCTTTAAGGGGATGACAAAATTGCTCTAGATTGAGATAGTATTGATAGTCACATAACTTGGTGGCTATAGTAAATACTGTGGAGTTGCGCACTTTCGAGGGGAAAATTGGATGATATTTGAATCATATCTCAAGAAAAAAGAAAATGTTATGGAAAAAGAATATTTCATCACACCAAAGGAAAACAGATAGAAGCACTTTGCCACTAAAAGCTTGAGGGGTTAGGACAGTCACGTTCACCATTAATGTAAAATGGTGAAATGTTTTTGAGATATTAGTTATAAAATTAAACAATGCAAGGGAGATATGAGAGTTATTTAATGTCATCTGCCCAAGTCAAATTTCAGATTACTGAGGCTCAGTCAGGTGTTTTGTTTTCTTTTGTCTTGTTTTGAGTTGGAGTCTTACTCTGTTGCCGAGGCTGGAGTGCAATGGTACAGTCACAGTTTCCTGTAACCTCCAGCTGCTGGGCTCAAGCAATCCTCCTGTGTCAGCATCTCAAGTAACTGGGACTACAGGAGTGTGCCACCACATGGGCTATTTATTTATTTATTTTTGAAGAGATGAGGTCTCACTAAGTTGGCCAGACTGGTCTCATACTCCTGGGCTCCTCTTACCTTCTCCCTCAGCCTCCCAAATTGCTGGGATTACAGACATGAGCCACAGCACTCGGTCAGAGGCTCAATTGTTTTTTCTACCAATTTAAAAAAATGCAGCTTGTACTTAGCTGCCTTCTTGAACACTGAGTATCAGTCATAGTATGCCCTTTTCTATATTGGCCAGGATGGTCCTATATGCTTTTGTCACATTGGGTATTCAGTAAGCATTTGTTAACTGCATGGATAAATGAATATTCTTACTGTAATGTTTTCTTGAGTTGTTGGGTATGTAGCATTATTCTTATCCTTAAAATGAATGATTTCAGAATATCGTATTTTGTTTTTGTCTGCTTTAATGTTTCTCCTTTATTTATATTTATATGTTTAGTCATGTTTTTAATTACTTAGATTGGGATTGAAATAATGTTCAAACAGTGCAATTGTTGATATGCTTTTAATTTCTTTTAATCTGTAGATTTCTCTCTCTCTTTCTCCCTTTTAATCCTTATTGGCTTATTTTTCCCATTTACATTGTATCATTTGACATGTTCCTTTGTCCCTTCTAGTTCCTGTAAATCAGTATATAGAACCAGAGAGATTTAATCAGATTCAAGTTCAAAGTTTTGTCAAGACAACTTTCTAGTTGATGTTACTGTTTACGTCAGTGACACTTCATATCTGGTTGTTTCAATTGTGATGTTCCCGGCCACTGATGGTTATCGCATAAGTCCATCAATTCATGGAGGCTTGAAAGATGGTGTTTATGGTAGCTAACCTAAAACATGGCCTCTCGTGTTCCCTGCCTTCTGGTATTCATGCTCTCAATAATGTCCTCCTGCACTGCATCAGGATTGGTCTGCATGACCAGTAGGTTAAGAGAGAAATGTTGTGATGCCACTTGAGAGGTGAGGTAAGGTCATAAAAGGCAGGACAACTTTGGTCCCTCTCTTTCTCAGTCCACTCACTCTGGGCAAAGCCAGCAACCATGCCATAAGGACCATGTGGAAAGGATCTGAGGCTCCTGCCAGTAGCTGAGTGAGTGAGATTGGAAGTCAAGCCTTCAGATGGCTGCAGCCTGAGCTGGCATCTTGATTGTAGCTCCTAAAAGATCTTGAGTCACAACTCGTAGCTCAGCCACTTCGGCTTTTTGTTTTTGTTTTTTGTTTTGTTTAGTAGGAGTCTCGCTCTGTTGCCCAGGCTGGAGTACAGTGGCTTGATCATGGCTCACCGCAGCCTCGACCTCCTGGGTTCAAGCAATCCTTCCACCTCAGCCTCCCAAGTAGCTAGGACAACAGGCACATGCAACCACACCCAGTTAATGGTTTATTTTTTTTGTAGAGACAAGATCTGGTTATATTGCCCAGGCTGGTCTTGAACTCCTAGGCTCAAGCAGTCCTCCTGCCTTGACTTCTCAAAGTGCTGGGTTTACAGGTGTGAACCACCACGCCCCTCTGAGCCACTGCTGAAATCTTGGCCCACAGAAACTATTGTTCTAAGCTTCTGTCTTCTGGGGTAATTTTTTCTCAATAGAGATAGCTAATTCCGTGGTATTCTAAATTTTTCATTAAATTTTCATTTATTAGCAGAAATACTTCTATAAAGAGAAACTTTCCTTTAACAATTATTTGATTACCCTGTAGTACAATTGGTATAAGAAATAATACTTACTCTTTTGATTGTGATCATGCTATGCATAGGCTTTTATATACACATATATCTGCGCACATATATGTGTATGTAGATAGAAGGATAGATAGATGGATTTAAAGAATTTAAAGCATCTTCTCATATTTTATAGTTTTTTCTGAATATTATATGCTCCCTCTTGTATAATATTCTGTTAAGCTTATTTAACCATTCCTCTTTCTTGGAAATTTGACTTGTCTCCAATGTTACTGTTAATAGCCTATCAATTGAAAATATTTTTACATAAGACTTGTTTTGTCTTTAAGATTATTTCCTTAGATCTGATTTCTAAAAATTACTGAATCCAAAGTTATGGGTGTTTTTAAGACCTGATACAGTTTTCTAAATTACTTTCCGAAAAGAAAAACCCAATTTTGGCTGGCACCAGCAATGTCTGCATGGCCATTTCACTTTATCCCTTATCAGGCCTCTGTGATATTTATTCATCCAGTATTCATTCAACAAATATCTGGAAAGTACCAACTGTGTGCCAAGCACTGTTCATAAAGCAAAACCCGAAAACTCAACTTCCTTTTTTTGGTCTGGTTTGATAGTACCTCACAAATTTTGTTGGTAATTGTTTATATCTACTTTGCAAGTATCTCCTGAGACATCATCTAGAGCATTACCCTCTGAGTCTAGCAGGCATTTTTTTGTGTCTGCTCGCTGCCACCAGTCTTTCGGTCTACTTCTCTGAACTTTCTCCCTCCATCTCCCCCCGCCCCCAATCCCGTTTCACATCTTTTTATTTCCTACAGGCTGGGAAGCCAGATAACCACCCTTGTTAGGACCATGAATTAAATGAAGTGACTTTGATCCATCTACTGCCACTATCCATTCTCGTAAATGAAAGTGTAAATCCTTTTTTAGGCCATATTTTATTTAGCTTGATTTATTATTTCTCACAAGAATAGCTTTCCCTGAAAGTCCTGGAGGAAAAGGAGTCTTGTAAAGATGCAACAAGACATTTTCCAAGAAATAATCTTTTGTAGCAGAGACTGTCATTCTCTAAACCAAAAAGACATAGACCAGTTTCTCTTTTAGCAACTTTTAGGGTGATAAATTGAGAACAGAGATTAGATTTCCTTTACAATCTTTTTCTCTGAGATTACATCTCTAAAGGAATTAGTGGTTAATTCCAGACCAAATCACCAAGTTGATTTGTTTCTTTTGATGGGCTACTATTTGGATGGTTTGGAGTTCATTTTAGATAATAACTGTTCCCCCTCCCAGCCCCCACATTCCAAGGATAATGTAGGAAATTTGGAAAGTCAAAAAAGT
Organism: Carlito syrichta; assembly: GCF_000164805.1. Classification (NCBI taxonomy): domain Eukaryota; kingdom Metazoa; phylum Chordata; class Mammalia; order Primates; family Tarsiidae; genus Carlito; species Carlito syrichta. The sequence goes on along the minus strand of NW_007055603.1, from coordinate 258,406 downwards.
AGAAAGAATAGCCTTTGCCTACGGTTCTATTACCAAGCCATGATCACCACCAGTGTGCCGCTTACAGCTGTTGTGGAGGTGGTTCCTTTGGCTGTTTCTGGGTCACACATCAGGATTCGGGTTAAATTGTATGTTATATAGTATGGGATAAGAAATAAGCCCTACAGGGAAAGGATAGACTTATGAGATCAAGATTGATTTGAGATGAGAAGCATGAGTACTCCATCATTCCAAAATGCCAGAGAAAGGAGTACTAAAGGCAAGGATTTTTGCTTTATATATATTAGAAGTCAGTATTCTAGTGGGGGCACCCTGGCCCTCATGAACTTTCTTTCTTGTGGTACAGCATGATGGCAGCTGAGTCAAGTGTGAGATCATTGGAAGGTTGGCACTGGAAGCCTGAATTTAGATCCCAGGTGTTTGCATGACTTGCCCAGAAATGTTGGTTACCCAAGCCTCGAGGTCTTCAAACTTCATGGGAACTCATGGCCTCTTCCATCTCAGGAAGGGAGCCAGTGGGCCTATTGGAAACTGAGTTCAGATGAGACCTCTTTCACTGGGAGGAGAAGGGGTGAGGGCATCCTTACATAAACCATGATCCCAGCTGGGGAAGGGAGCTCCTGGGATCAGTTTTGGACCCCAGTTTCCTTTCAATTGGTTACATATATGCATATATATTATATATACATTATTGTTACATTTTATTTCTTGTGATTATATGTATATTATATACATATAATGCATAAATATATTTCTAGCCACACATAAATACAGACACACACGTTTCCCACAGTTCTAAAGTAAATTCTAGTTCCTTTTCATTCACAGAGTTCTTCATATTACCTCAATACCTTTAAAGCATCCTGTCAATTCTGCTTTATTATTATTATGCTCTTAACATGGAACTGTTTTTGCTGATGTTATATTCTTATTTTAAAATTAAGCCAGGCTCGGTGGCTCAGCCTGTAATCCCGCACCTTTGGGAGGCTGAGGTGAGTGGATTGGCTGAGCCCACGGGTTCGAGACCCGCCTGGGCAGCGAGACCTCATCTCTACAATAAATCAAAAAATCAGCCGGGCGTGGTAGCGCATGCCTGTAATTCCGGCTACTTGGAAGGCTGAGGCAGAAGGATCGCCGGAACCTAGCAGGTCGAGGCTGCAGTGGCCGGGAGCAGCCACTGCACTCCAGTCTGGGCAACAGAGTGAGACTCCAACTCAAAAAAAAAAAAAAATTAAAGCAGCACTTAATCATGTTAATTGATCATTTTTGCATTTTTAATTGACAAGTACTAATTATATATATTTATGAGGTACAGTGGAATGTTATGGTCTATGTATACTTTGTGGGATGATGAATCAAGCTAACATATCCATCACCATACAAACTCACTTCTTTGTGGTAAGAACTTTCAAATCTATTCTTTTAGTGATTTTGAAATATATAATACAGTAGTATTAAGTATAGTCACCATGCTGTGCAGTAGATCACTAGAACTTTTTCCTTCTAACTGAAATTGTGTACCCTTTGATCAACATCTCCCTTTTCCTGTCCACCCCCTTCTCCATCTCAGCCCCTGGTAACCACCATTCTATTCTCTGCTTCTGAGTTCAACTTGTTTTGATTCTATATACAAGTGAGATCATGTGGTCTTTCTGTGTCTGGCTTATTTTATGTAGCATAATGTCGTCCAGGTTCATTCATGTTGTTACAAATGACAGAATTTCCTCTTTTTTCTTTCATTATGGAAAACAGTATGGAGATTCCTCAAAAAACTAAAAATAGAACTACCATATGATCCAGCGATCCCATTTCTGGGTATAGATCCAAAGGGGATGAAATCCATATGGTGAAAAGATAGCTGCATTTCTATGTCTATTTCAGCATTGTTCACAAAAGCCAAGACATGAAGGCAACCTAAGTGTCCATATTTAATTCATCATACTTAAATGGAAAAGTTTTTTCAAAGGTAAACACCATCCAACTTATGAAAACTGGATTTATGTGCATCTTTCCTGGGATAGATCTTTTATGTCAACCAAGCCATATGTTCTGGCAATAATATTTCTATTGTCAGATCTCGCTACTTCTCAGTTCTTGGGGATACAAATGAGAAAGAATGAGATCCAGGCTGTGGCTCCTTCATTTACCTCAGTTTATTTCAGTCAAAATTGGGATTTTTTTTTTTTTTTGCAGAGAAGCAGGAGGTAATTCTAAAATAATATTATAATTTCTGTTTCTATTATGGAGAGAACAAAGCAGGGCTGCACTATTTAGCAGGAGATTTTAGAAGCTTAGGAGCAAGGTCAGGGAGCAAATCTTGGCTAAGTGCCCCCTAAAATGTTTGTGGATGTCATCTGGCTGGGGGACTTGTGTGAAGAGGAAGGAGAGGAGAAGCTCCTTAGTTTAGCATGTGCTGAGCCAGATCTTCCTGTGTATGCTCACTTAAGCCTTCCAGCATGTCCTGGAGGAATGTGTATCCCTGTTTAGTTGACCAGGAGACAGACACGGAAAGAACTAACACACATCTATGTTAAAAGCAGGAATCTGAACTCAGATCTGTGTGTCTTCCAAGACAGTGTATTTAACTGCTGCTTGCTTGGTTAAAAAAAAAAAAAAAAGACTGTGTATTCCTGCTGTCAGAGCCCATGGTGCCTTCATGGGCTGGAGACACCTTTACCTCTATGGGCATACACACACACACACACACACACACACACACACACACATACACACACGCACACACAAATATCAAAGGTTATATTTTATGATTGTTTTGGCACAAAGACATACATAAACCAGACTGGATTCATTATTATAAACACACTTATTCTTTTTCTGATTTTTAAAGATTAAAATTTTAAAAGATTAAATTTTCATGGGCCTCTAAACATACTGTGGGATGATTGTGCAGGCTTGATGGAGAAATGGAGAAATCGGTCCTCTCCACTCTAAAACCTTTCTTCCTTCAATTTCTTGGTTTTCTAGGAGAAGGGAAAATTAAGGGAAGCCAGAGCTTTGAGGTCGAGGGAAATGGACTGAGTCATAGAAGCAGAGTTTGTCTAGCAGGAAGACTTTTAAAGTCATTGTGATTAGTCGTTTTAAAAATCTTTCTTTAGTGTTGGAACTGTTGTAAAAAGATGAATTCTTATATTTAATATCAATATATAAAATTGATCAAAATGATCAAAGTGGGTGGGTGCTGGAGCTCTTGTTCCCAACCCACCAATTCACATCCTGTGTGGCCTTTGGGGCGTCTTCACTGGCTCTTAAGGCTCATGGAAGCGTAATCTGATACTGCACCTCTTTCCCAGGGAAATTCCGTGAGATCCAGAGAATCTGAGCTACTCCCAGTTTCTCAGCAGATCAATAATTACGCTGAGGCCCAGGTCTGGGTATCTGGATTTCTGAGTCAGGGCTGTTTCCTTCCACTAGCCTCCTCCTTCCCTTATGCTTCTCTGGGTCCAAAGTGACACAGTGAAATCCAGTTCTGAAACCTCTGAACATGATTTCAATTGAAGATATATGAAAATAAGATAGGTTAGCAACCTTCCCTTCATCTTCAGATGATTTTTTTGTTTTGTTTTTTATTTGGGGTCTCACTTTATCATCCAGGCTGGAGTATAGTGGCATGATCACAGCTTACTGTAGCCTCGACCTTCTGGGCTCAGGTGATCCTTCTGCCTCAGCCTCCCGAGTAGCTGGGACTATAGGTGTGCACTACCCTGCCAAACTAATTTTCTTATTTTTTTCCATAGAGATGAGTTCTTGCTATATTGCCCAGGTTGGTCTCAAGCTCCTGAGCTCAAGCAGTCTTCCTATCTTGACCTCCCAGAGTACTGGGATTACAGGTGTGAGCCACTGCACCTGGCATCCAGATGACTTTTTAACCCTTAGTCCCTTGTTCCCTTAGTATGTTGGTTTGGGACCAGGCAGCTGGGTTCAGCCATGTGTAGAGATCTCAGCCACTGTGATGTCCCTGTTGTGTGGAGAGTACTGCTAAAATTTCTTACTAACCAATGTCTGACTATCCGTGATGTAAAAGGTCTCCAACACATTCCTGTACAGTGGGGTCTCATGGACATAGGGAAGCCGGTCCCAGTTCTGCTGCCAACCCATCTGGCCTTTAGGGCTATGGTCATCTGGCTGGTTTCCCTGAGGATCATGTGTGTGATGGCTCAGATAGCAGTTGAAGCAAGAGCACTAGTTGATTGTAATGTGGAGTCACAGATAGGAGCACAACGCCTCAAATGTTAGATTTTGTGTGCTAAGTGTGCTACACATAGTAGATATTAATACTGAAAATGAATGAAAGAATGAATGTGAAGGCATTCATATACCAGGAGAGGCTTAGGTTTTCTCTGTGAACTCTCCTTTGGGTTTGAGGCTCAGGCCATCAGATCCTCCTCATTCTCCCTCTCATAGGTCCCATTGTCCCTATGAGACTTGCTGAAGATCTTGGGGAATAATAAATTGCTGGCAAAGAAAATACCTCATCTGGGGATGGGCTGAAGACTCTGGAGTGTGAGTGCTGACTCAACAGATTCCTCCATGTCTCCCTACTGTCAGTGCCAGTTCTGCTCTGGGCTTCATTCTCTTCTGTATCTGGAGACTTCTAAGGAAAAAGTGAGCTGTGAGCTTCAAAATACAGTGAATCCTCACTCTGTTGGGTGAACTTGGGCAACTTGTGTGATCTCGCTAAGCCTCAGCTTCCCCATCATTGGAAAACAGCGATACTTATCTCCCATCATTGCTTGAGGGTTAATTTGGATAGTATCTGAGAAAGCACTGAGTACTCTTTCTCTCCTGGACATACGTCTCAGGAACTTCTCCCACAGACACATAAGGAACATTTTCTTTCTTTCTTTTTTTTTTTTTTGAGTTGGAGTCTCACTCTGTCACCCAGACTGGAGTGCAGTGGCTGCTCCCAGCCACCGCAGCCTCGACCTGCTGGGTTCTGGCGATCCTTCCGCCTCAGCCTTCCAAGTAGCTGGAACTACAGGCGTGAGCTACCACGCCCGGCTACTTTTTAATTTTTATTGTAGAGATGAGGTTTCGCCAACTTGCCCAGGCAGGTCGCGAACCTGCAGGCTCAGGCAATCCACTCACCTCAGCCTCCCAAAGACGCGGGATTACAGGCTGAGCCACCAAGCCCGGCAGGACAAGGCTGCTCATCATGGCTTTTATAGCAGTGGAGTGTTGAAAACACCATCTCTGCCAGGGATGGGGGGTAGGGGTGTACTAGTAAACTGTCGGGAAAGCCTACTCTGGATTACCTCTTAGCCGTTAGAGGGCACATACTAGATTTGCACATAGCAACATGGGCAGCTCCTCAAAACACTACTTAGTCAAAAAAAGGCCAGAAGCAGAATGTGTGGATCTAGAGCCCAAAGTCGTGTGTATAGCATAAAATGCGTGAAAACAAATATACCCCTAAATGCTATACAAAGACACATATAAATAAAAGGAGATGCATCAAATACTTTAGAATGACTGGACACAGTGGCTCACTCCTGTAATCCCAGCACTTTGGGAGGCCGAGGCAAGAGGATTGCTTGAGCCCAGGAGTTCAAAACCTCAAAACCAGCCTAGGCAACATAGGGAGACCCTGTCTCTTAAAAAAAAAAAATTAGCCAGATGTGGTGGCATGTACTTGTAGTCCCAGCTACTCAGGAAGCAGAGGTGAAAGGATCGCCTAAGCCCTGAAGGTTGAGCCTGCGGTGAGCCATTAGTGTGCCACTGCACTCCAGACTGGGTGACAGAGTGAGACTCCAACTCAAAAACAAAACAAAACAAAAAAGAAAGAAAAAAAAAATCTTTAGGAATGGGAATAGGAAAGTAATAAGTAAAACAAAATAGGGCATGATAGCGTCCAATGATGCAAATGTGCCTTGAACTGGGGAGTTTGAGTGAATCAACTTTCTGCATCTTAGATCCAAAAATCCACTTGCTTAGTAGTAAGCCAATCACAAGATAGACCTAGTTATACCTAACTAGTTATACCCCACTCTAGAATAGGGTTTCTCAATCTTGGCTATTGATTGATACATTGGATTGGATCATTCTTTGTCAAGGGGCGGGGGCTAGCTTGAGCATTGCATAATAGTTAGCAGAATTCCTGATGGACTCTAACAACTGGATGCCAGAAGCATCCTTTCCCCAGTTATATCAACCTAAAACATCTCCAGAGACTGCCGAATGTCCCTAGGAGTGCAGAGTGACTCGTGATTGAGAACCACTGACTTAGTGGTGATAGCAAAACTGAGGATGGACTACCAGAAGAATAGGCTTCCTGCTGTGTCCTAGGCAGAGATATACAGGTCCAAAACCTGTATTCAGTATGACAAAAGTATGCCCACACAAAGAAGAAAGGAAAATAGAAAGGACAAAGTACCAACAATAATCAGACCTCTGTACCACGAGCAAACCAGAGTTTTGCCACTCTTAGGGCATTTGCTGTTGGAAGACACAAGCGTATTTGATTTGTAAAGAAATTGAGGGAAAAAAAACACTTCATTGTTATTAAATGCATATGTATGTACGTATAGAATATATATTCTTTCTATTGTTTGCTTATTCATTATTTATCCTGAATATTTTTTTTTCTTCCCCTGTTGATTCTGGGTAGGGTGAAATACTATACTTTTTACTCTAAGTCATTTTCTAAAGAGAGTAGTATACAATTTGCCAGAATAAAAGAATATTAATTCTTGAAGAAAAATTGGAGAACATTTTATCATATAGTGGGTGTTTAATAAATATGGACTAGACGACATCTTCCTCAACTTGGTCTGCTCTGTGGCATATATTTTAATGCATTCTTGTGTACCTTGTATTCTGTCACTTGTAATTTATGTCCCTTTGGAAAGGTAGGTCTTGTGTTTAAATATATTATTAGCATCCCTTGAAAACATCTGTTTTGTAAACATCCCATCAATTCTGTTCCATGGCATGTTGATGGTGAAACTGGAAAACCTCTGAAGAGGTAAAGAAAAGGGGACTAAGGATGTTACAGCTTTCTAAAACTCTGGCTGGTGTTAATTGAAAATGAAGGAACTTTCATTCCCCTTGTCATTTTGATGTATCTCTGAATTTTTGTAAACGGATTTTCTTTTAAGCTTCAGAGATTACAAGCTATGCAATATTCCACCTCAGCTGCTGTAATTGATTAGCTACATTTTCCATTTTAACAGTGCAGTGACTAGGGTGAAAAATAATAGATTATAGTTCCAGCCTTCTAAGTCGAACTTCAGTCTGTTGCCTTTCAGTTTGAGACAAAAGAGTTTCCTTAGAGTGTCTCCGTTTCTCTTTGATATCAGTGTTTTCAAGTGTGATGCACACTTAATTTCGCAGAAATTTTTTTCTTAATCTCAGTCTATGCAGATGTGATACTTGAGTTTGGCTATAAGCTAAGGTTGGTTCCTGCGCTCGGATACATGGGTAGGAGACCAAAACAAGGCCTCTTTATTTTTAGATAATAAGTTAGCTCAGGTTCAGTAAATTTATCTAAAAGAAAATGCTTCTTTTAGAGAATAGAAAAGTTGCCATTTTCCTAATATATTCCTTGATTTATGAAAATCTATGATTATCTTCTAAATTTGAGTATATGTATGTGGAATTACAGCATTTCAAAGAAACTATCCATTCAGATATGTACCTCAAAACACCACGTGGAGGAAAAAAAATATTTCAACATGTCAAAATTCTAGTTTGACCTGCCTGACGAAAGTTTAATGGAGGTAGGATTTTTTTCCAACTACATTTCCAAAATATGAAGAACAAATTTATATACTTTGGATAATATAAGCCCATTAATGTAAACCTTTGAGTCCTTTAATCTATTCTCAAATGTTTAGCTTTCTTATCAACACATTACTACTTAGTAAATGTTATTTCTCTTTTATTAAATCTCCATCAGGAATAAGCACATCCATAGTAATGAATGATGGAAGGAAGAAGGTAAGATTTGCCTCTTTGGATTATGGCCCAGTACCCAGGTCAGAGGCTGAAATCCATAGGGTGGGACAAGGGATGCTGAGAGTCAGATCTTCTATTAATGTCCAACTCAAGGGGAAGCACCTGAACTTCAGACATCTTGAAGTTTCCTTACTCAGTGGGGCCAAAGTGTTTCAGGTGGATGAGGCAGAGGTTCAAGACTGCACAGTACAGAGCCCAGGAAGGATCAGATTGGTGGTCTGGAACAAAGCAGAATGGAAGAACCACTGTAAGAATGGCCCTTTGCATGCTCTCACATGATCCTCCCATTTCAGTTCAATAACATATGCCTCAGTTCTAAGGTGAGGAGACGGAACATATGATAATGAGAACCCCTATGTTCTGTGGAAAGCCTGGGTAGGATTGCGTGAGGGCGATCATTGCAGATGCCTAGGGAGCCACAGGGTCAGTGGTATTTTCAGAGGGGGACCTGGTCACCTGGACACAGAACCCCACAGTTAACTATCGAGAGTTGCATAGCTATGGCGACAGAACACAGTTGTGAGATATCATGGGCTGGGGGTGGGTGGTTGGAGCTGTGGTAGACAGTGAAAATGAAACTGAGTATAAGGACTTCTGAAAGGAATAGCAGAGTAATAAGTCTGTCAGCTTGCCCTCATGTGATCTTGTATCTGTATATTCTCCATGCTAGTAGAACCCACAGAAATATTGTGTAAAATAGTAACTTATTATTAGTATTATTACATTCTGCTTTTTTAAATAGAAAGTAAATATTAGCAAAACATTGTTAGAACAGTCACTGTAATTTCTTAAGGTGTTCCTTTATTTGAAGCCTTTGGAAAAAAATGAAACATGTTCTAAAATCTTGACTCTCCAATAAACATTCTGGAAAATTTCTTATGAATGGGAAAAACATGGAAACAACAACGGAAGTTACCCACAAAGAAGGGATTTCTTTTGAAGTATAATGTACAGGCAGCAAAATGTAAAGATTATAAGTGCATAGTTCAGTGAGTTTTGACAAGGCATACAGCTGTGCACCCATGGCCTTAATCAAGATCTAAAACTTTTCTATCTCCCCAGAAAGTTCTTCTTGTCCCTTTCCAGTCAAATCCTACCCCCTAATCTTCCACTTCCAACTCCAGATTATCACCAACTTGATTTCTTCACTATAGAAGCTTTATTTGTTCTAGAAATTCATATAAACAGAGCCATTCATTATGTGCTCTTTCACATCTTGTTTCAGTCATTAAACATGCTAATTTTGAGATTCATTCATGTTGTTGCATCTAGCAGTGGTTTTTCCTATTTGTTGCGGAGTAATATAACATTGTATGAATATACCACAATTTCATTACCCACTCACTCATTGATGGAAATTTCAGTGTTTCCAATTTTTGGCTACCATGAATGCAATTCTTGTGAATATTTGCATACAAGTCTTTGTGTAAACATATGTTTTCATTTTCTCTGGAAATGAAATACCTAGGTGTGGAATATTTAAGAGTAAGAATATGGAAAATTTATAAGAAAGTATTAAACTCTTTTCCAAATTTGTTGCACCATTTTACACCTCCCACCCCCAACAGCAATATATGGGAATTCCTGTTGCTCCACACCCTAGCTAACACTTGTTAATGCAAATTGTTTCATTTTAACCATTTTATTGGGTTTATGGTAGTATCTCATTGTGGTTTTAATTTGCATTTTCTGATGACTAATGATGCTGAATATGTTTTCATGTTCTTATTGGCCATCTGTAATCTTCTTTGGTGAAGTGTATTTTCAAGTCCCATTTTAAAATTAGGTCATTTGTCCTTTTGTTATTGATTTGTAGTAGTTCTTTTTCTCATCTGGATTCATGTACTTTGTCATGGATTATGTATTGTAAATATAATCAGAGTCTGTGACTTGCCTTTTCATTTTCTTAATGGTGTCTTTTGGTGAGCAGAAGTCTTTAATTTTAATGAAGTCCAATTTATTACTTTTTATTATGTCATTAATGCTTTTTGGGTCCTGTTTCAAGAAATCCGCCTACTACAAGGTCAAGAAGATATTTTTCTATGATTTCCTCAATACATTTTATACTTTTTGTATTTACATTTAGGCCTCTGATCCCATCAAGGTATTTCTTATTTACTACTCATATAAAAACTTGTCAAGGACAGGAAAAACACTTTATAGAATAAAACAGCTCTTTGTGAAAATAATTGCATGCAAAACATATGTCCTAAAAATAAGTTATTCATAGTAGCCTATTAAATTACAATCATGTATTAGTAGGCAAGTGATTTAGAAAATCAACAGCCTTTCATTCATTCTTTTGGGAGAGCTTGCTAATTAATGTAAAACTCGCTTTGTAATAATATGGGAAAGATAATCTAGCTGAATTCAGTTTTTCTAACAAAAGAATGTGCAGGTTTTCACATGCATTTCTTTTACACAGATGCATTTAGCAATTTGAAATAATTTCTTATCAATGGCATATTGTTTCTAGAAATAGTTACGGCTTTGGAAATCTCTTTCCTCAGCTTCTGTGCAGAACAACTCATCAGCCCTTTTCTTTAATAAGTGGCACATGGCGAACCCTCCAAGAGGTATGGAGGGTGGTCTTCATCAGCATCAAGGCCAGCTGGTACAGATGACCTCCCACTCTATAACCAAGAAAGAACTTCAGAAAAGTTCAGTTTGCAGATGAAAATTGCTCTCTCCCTTTTTTTTTTCTTGCCATCAAATATTTACAAAGCATCTCTGATGTACCAGTGGTAATACACATAATTCCAGGAGGCCACAAATATTTCTTGATCGTTAAATATAATTTTCTTGTTAATTTTTACCTACATAAACTATGTGAATAAATAACTGCATCAGAGTTCTTCAGAAAAACAGAACCAATAAAATATATATGTATGTATATTTATGTATGTCTGTATATATAGAGATAGATAGATTTATTTTAAGAAATTGGCTCATGTGATTGTGGGGTCTGACAAGTTTGAAATCTGTAGGGCAAGCTGGCAAACTGGCAACTCAGACAGGATTTCTATGTTACGGTCTTGAGGAAGAATTGCTGCTTCTCTGGGAAACCTCAGTTTTTACTCTTAAAGTATTCAATGGATTGGATAAGTCTCGCCCACATTATGGAGAGGAATCTCCTTTACTTAAAGACAACTAATGGTAGATCTTAATCACATCTACAAATTACCTTCACAATAATACTTACACTAATATTCAGCCAAACATTAGTTCCAACCATAGTCTAGATAGGTTGGCACATAAAACTGAACTGTCACAATCACATCTAGGGGATCCTTGACTGCCAAGTCAGTTGGAACCAAAATCTGCTATAATAAAGTCCATTTTTCCAAAAGCAATCCAAATGATCACAAACTTTGTGAAAGAGGACTGCATGCATGAAAAGCTTTGTATAGTAAAATACTGATTCCTGTTTACTTGAAGGTAAACAATGGCTACCACAGGCATACGGTTCTTGCTTAGTTTCTATAGAAATACTAAAGACAGAATGGGCCCCTTCTCTTAATCCAGGGAGCAAACATGCTTAGCAGTGCATAATCCAAGACTTATCTTTTCTTCTGGAAATAAAACTGGAGTATTGGACTGCCTGGTGAAGAAGCAGACTCCTGCATTGTGTGAGCTCCTTTTCCAGCTCCACAGGCTCAAATTTGTTTGGTTGTCTAACGGGCACCTTAACCGTAACATGCCTAAAATAAAATTATTGACATTTCTCTTTAACCTCCTTCCACTCAAGTTCTCCTTAGGTTGGTAAATAGTACCACTGACCATCTGGTTGCTCAGGAAAATATTTAGGCATTATCCCTAATTCCTTTATTCCCTTCCAAGTAGTTACAATCCATCACCAAGTCCTGTCAGTGTTATCTCTAGAACGTATCCTAATCTGTCCATAATTCATGTCCACTAATATCATCTCGGTCCTGGTCACTGTTGTGCATCACCTGGACCGCTGAAATATTTTCCTGACTTATCCTCCTGCTTCTGTTCTTGCTTCTGCAATATTCTCCAGCTGTAAGGAGTGTGACTTTCCTAGAAAGTAAGGCTATGAAAAGACTACAGGGTCCACTCAAGTCTCTAGAGCTAAAGCAGAAGGTGTTCAGTATCTTTGCAGTCAAATAAATTCAAACCATAATTATTTAGATTTGGGGAGGGGTTCCAGGCTTCCATTAAGAATCCCATTACATGGAGTCGAGTTGTCAGACCAGCTCATTTGGAGTGTTAATGTGTTGGCCATAAAGAGAGCACAGAGTTCCTTTCAGGGTTGTATACAAGAATCTTGCTGGGGCTGAGGCATGAGCCTCTTTTCAGGGAACCAGACAACAAGCACAAATATCACCCGGGAGGTAACCCAACATTCCTGGGAGATGCCATAACTGCTAAAACAAAAGCATTAAGATGCTCAATGTTTAACTAAACAGTTACATTTCCTTAATGGATAATTATCTTTTAATTTAAAGGAAAAAATATAATTTTGAAAAAAATTTAAGAGAATCAAAACTGTAACTAATATTTTTGTGTTTAAGAATCATCTATACATATTTGGTATTTAAGTATTTACTATATTTAAGAGAATTTTACCTATTAAAATAACCAGTCAGCTTTGTGATACCAATTCAAAATGTGTATTTGACTTGTTGATTTAAACTTGTGATTTTAGCTTGAAATCTTATGAGGTTTATCAGCAATATTAGAAAATTCAGTTTATCGACATATTTACAAATTTAATCTATTAGAGTTATAAATAGTACATGAGTACTTAGAAAAGGTTTATTACTCACACAGTTGAAGCACGTAAAAAAGGAATAGAATATATTAAAATTTTAAATGAGAATCTAATCAACTGTATTGGCAATGGTAACAAACATTAATTAAAGATCCCCCAAGAGTGATTATTTAAATTTGGTAGATTTATAAATACAATATTATAATTAGTGAGTTGAATTTAAAAGCTTGAGAAGAGCTTGTTTTTGAATTGGAAATTTTAATAAATTAGTTATTATTTAATAACAAAGTAAATTTTAAACATTATTTTTGTATAAAACTGATATGAGAAAAAGAAAAAAATGCTTATTGATGTTTAATGTCTAACTTTTCTATTTTTGAGTAGTCAGGAGCTACCCAAGGATTATGATTCTGCTTTTTATTTTGAGATTCAAGGGATACATGTGCAGGTTTGTTACATAGGTATATTGCATGCTGATGAGGTTTGGGCTTCTATTGCGGTGATGGTGGTACCCAGTGGGGTAGTTTTTCAACCCTTACTTGCTGCCCTCCCTCCCCACTTTAGGAGTGCTCCAGTGTCTGTTGTTGTTCCCATCCTTGTACCCCAGTGCATACAGTGTTTAGCTTCTGCTTATTAGGGAGAACACGTGGTATTCAGTTCTCTATTTCTGTGATAATTTGCTTAGGATGATTGTCTCTAGCTGCACAAAGATTATAATTCAGCTCTTGCCAACTCATCATAAGAGTTTTTTTAATGATGATAAAACAATATCTTGTTTAATCCACCCAGTAACTGATGAAGTAGGTGCTATTATTCTCCCTGTTGTCCAGATGAGGAAGGAGAGGTGCAGGATATGTATAGGACTTGCTAAAGTACACAGCAAGCCAAGAGTACTACTGAGATTCATCCCCAGAACTATACAGAGTATGAAATATTAACTGTCTGGGGAAAGAGTTCTCATCACATAGAACATGGAACAAAAAGACAGAGGTAAGTGATTAATTACCTGAATAGTTGGAAACCCCAACTGGGCCAACTTATTGGGTCTTTGAAGTCCAGTCCTCCTAGCTCTCAGCCTAACCCTTCCGTTCCCTTTCTTGTAATTCTTTTTCATTCTGTCATCCTCCTTCTATGTGGGAAGGTTAAGTATTTGATCTGAGTCTCCCCACCTATTGACTGTTAAACACTTCCATTCTCATCTACATCATTGTTTATTTTAATTACCATTTTCATTTGTTGTCCCTTATCTCTAAGTGTGACTTTTGCCTCAATATTAAAATAATTCCAGCCTTCAGGAAGCAGGTGGACAGACATTTGCAGAGCAAAAGTATTCTTAAAATCAAAGATAATCCCTTGTTTCCTTCCAGAGGCTGTTCTAGCCAGTTCTAAAGGCCTATTCTTGGACCTCCTGTCAGTTTTCAGAGGAGGAAGGGCTTGCGCTGCTTCTTACAGGAAATGAAGTTTGTCTTAGATCTACCAGCGAACACACTCGTCTTTGCCTATTTTCTTTTGTCATATGTGATGGGTTAAAATATGCTCACAAATTCTTTGACATGCTATCCCAAAAGTGAAACCTAATTTCTCTCCCCTTGAGTGTTGGCTTAATTTAGTGATTTGCTTTTAATAAGTAAAATAAGGTGGAAGTGATAATACATGACTTAAGAGACTGCATCATAGGCATCGTGGCTGCCTCTTGCTCACTCTTGGATCACTCACTCCAGAGGAAGCCAACTGCAAGTCATAAGGGCAGCCCTATGAAGATGTCAATGTGGCAAGGAACTGAGGCCTCCTGTCATAAACCAGCATCAACTTGTCTGCCATGTGATCCATTTTGGAAACAGATCTTTCAGCCCCAGTCAAGCCTTCAGATGACTGTAACCCCCTAAATACCATAACTAAAATCTCATAAGACCCTGAGCCAGAACCACTCAGCTAAGTTGCTCCCAAGTTCTTCACCCACAAAAAGTATAAGATAATAAATGTTTACTGTTAAACTTTACCTGCATGATGTCCACTTGTATACCTAATCCTGAATTGTACCTCACGTCATCAAAAAAAAAAAAATTAAAGGTCATTTGTTATGTAGCAAAAGATAACCTAGTACACCTTCCTTGGCTGAACCCCGATCTGGACATCTTCACATCCTCACTCCTAAAAAACTCCTCTTCACACCACCTCACTCAAGGCCCCTGAGAACATATCTGAGTTTCCCCATCATTTTTGAACATTGCATATTTAAAATAATATTTGTACCACAAGCTTCCTTTTGTTATGCTTTGGATTGATTCTTATGTCAACAATGTTAGATTTCCTTCTGACACTAAAGCTTTAAAAAAAATGAAGCATGTTGTTGGAAATAACCCTCATTCTTCAGAGAGGAATTCCTGTAATTTGGGGGTAATTTTAATGTATTGCATCTATTCTACATTCTTTTTCTGGACATTAAGAGCTTCCAGACATGACTTCATTCTGGTAAATCCTTGTAGACATGAAGGAGACACATCCTCCTACTTTGTGGTCTGTGGTTAAGAAAGATGAGCAGAGATGTTATGTGCTATATGCTAAAATTTAGATCAGTAATTCTCAACCCTGGCTATACATTACATTCACCTGAGGAACATCACCAAAAATGAAAGCAAAGCAAAACCAAAAAATAGACTCTCTGTTGGGGTAAAGGCAGGAATCCATATGCTGTATTTCATTAGTATTTTTTATTCGGGGGTACCCACGTGCAGGTTTGTTACATGGGCATATTACATGATGGTGAAGTTTGGGCTTCACTTGCACCCACCAACCAAATAATGAACATGGTACCCAATAGGTAGTTTTTCAATCCTTGCCCCCTCTGCCCCCTCTTTCCCTCTCCCCCTTTAGCCATCCCCAGTGTCTGTTGTTCTCATTTTTATGTTCATATGTACCCAGTGAGAACATAGGGTGTTTGGTTTTCTGTTTCTAGTTAATTCACTTAGAATAATGGCCTCCCGTTGCATCCATGTTGCTGCAAAAGATGTGATTTCATTCTTTTTTATGGTTGTACAGTGTTCCATGGTGTGTATACTGTATTTTAAAAAGCCTACATTTGCTTCTATTAGACAGCCAAAGTTGAGACCACTTTGGATCACACCCAGAGTAGAATTCAGTTCGTCAGTACTAGTTCTAAAGAAAGCATGGTGCTGGTGGTTCTGCAGCTCTTCAGCCATGTCATCTTAGCAAAATTACTTTGTCTCTTTTCTAGGTTAGAGCAGTGTTTTTAAACCTTGGTTATGGTAATGGGGAGTTTTAAAAACCCTGATTTCTCTCTCCCACCCCAAGAAGTTCTAATGAAACTGTTTGGGAGTATGCCTTGGGCATCGGGATTTTAAAAACCTCCCTCTACTGCCCTGCCCGCCCCCACCCCATGATTCTAAACATGCAGTCAAGTATGAAACTAGTAAACAGATCATTGCTAAAATCCTTTCTAGCTCTGTTAATGTTTTGAATACCTGTTATCTGACTTGACAGAGTCCATGACATTAACACATCTTACAGTCATGGGGGAAAGAATTCTCAAAATACACAGCTGACTCTGGACATAGAGGGGGAAATTATTTGCAAGCTATGTGAAGTCATTCAATACATAGGAGGGTTGGAACTAGAGAGAGTTAAGCTTGAAACACCTTTGAGGTTTTTTAGTAAAGTTGGGAAATCAGGGAGGATTACAGAACAACTGAGAGGAGTAAATCTTCTGACACCAGTTTTATGGATTGTGCATAAACGTGGGCAGAAGGCCAACTCACTCAGTTTTCTGAAACTAGACATTAACTATGATTTTTTTTTCCCATGGCTGCCCTCCAGTGACCTTGTTGTCTTGATGTTATACCATGGCAACAAACAAAGTAGACATCATCTTTTATTTTTATTCCTTACATGATGTGATGGAAGAATAGTTGTGTAAATATTTATTTCTTGAAGTAGGAATGGAAACGATTCTTTGGTTGCTTCCCAAAATATCTACTGCAAGCTGGTTTGAAATCAGTGATTTCAATACAGGGTGCTTGTAATAGGTGGTCTATGAGACCTTCCTGTTTGGAGAGATTAATGTGGTAACCATAAGGAGAGCTCAGAATGTCCCTTCTGTGTGCACATAGTTGCTTTACAGGGTGTGAGGCCTTGGGCTTCTTTCCATAGAATTCTGAGACAAGCTCAAACATCACCTGGGGAGGTAAGCCAGAATTCTTGAGGTTGTCATAACTGCTGGAAGGAAAACATTAAGGTGCTCAATGCTTAAGGAAATAGTTACATTTTCTACAGAAATAAAACGGAGACCAGCCAAATGAGAACAACAAAGACTATTTATTCAGAGATTGCTATGGCAAAGGAGTCAACCACCATCACTTGCTTCTGACAAGCATTGCTGACCACCCTGATGGGTCAGGACTGCACTAAGAGGTTTGTAACTGAGTTTAATATAAAATTGTTCAGGAAGGAAAGCAAGCATGGCAACAATACAATCGACATTAATGTGTTAGCTCAACACTTATTATGCTGAAATTTAGCATATCTTGCTCATATTTGCCCCCATCAACTGCCGTTCTTTTATCTGCCAAAAATTATAGAAATAATATGCTAATATAAACATTTGAAAAATAAAGTAGACAATATTCACTCACTATCCCAATACCCTAATATATAGTCACATTTATCTGTTAAAAATCATATGTGATAGGCAGAATAATGGCGCCTCAAAAATATTCACGGCCTAATCCCCAGAACCTGGGAATATGTTGGTGACATGAAAAATTGGGATTCTGAATTGTCTGGATTGGCCCAATGAAATAATAAGGGTCCTTAAAATTGGAATAGGGAGACAGAAGACTCAAAGTGAAATATGACTATGGAAGGAGGTTAGAGTGATGCTATGTGAGGACTCTATTGTCCTTTGCTGGCTTTGAAAATGAGGGATAGAGTCACCAGCCAAAAAATGCAAGCACCCTGATAGAGGTTGAAAAAGTTGACTGGGCATGGTGGCTCACACCTATAATCACAGCACTTTGGGAGGCTAGGTGGGAGGATCACTTGAGGCCCGGAGTTCAAGAAGAGCCTGGGCAACATAGCAAGATCTCTGTATCAAAAAACAAAAAAGTCAAGGAAATAGATCCTCCCCTAGAGCCTCCAGAAAGGAATGCAGCCCTGCTGATACCTTGATTTCACCTGAGTGGGAGACCTATGTGGACTTCTGGTTCCCAGAATTGTTAGATAATAAATTTATGTTGCTTTAAGCAGCTAAGTTTTTGAGTCAGAGTCTCATTCTGTCGCCCAGGCTGGAGTGCAGTGGCATGCTCATGGCCACCCCAGTGTTGACCTCCTGGGCTCAGGTGATCCTTCTGCCTCAGCCTTCCAAGTAGCTGGAACCACATGTTGCACTGCCACGCCTGGCTAATTTTTTGGTATATTGTAGAGACGAGGTCTCACCAAGTTTCCTAGGCTGGTCACGAACCCCTGGGCTCAGGCAATGCTCTGGCCTCGGCCTCCCAAAGTGCTGGGATTACAGACATGAGTCACCGTGCCTAGCTAAGCAGCTAATTTTATAGTAATTTGTTATAGCAGGTAATTTGTTACAGCAGCAATATAAAACGAATACACTTTTTAAAAATGATCCCATCATGCAATTATTTGAATAAGAACATATTCTTCTATGCAGCTAAAGTGCTGGCATTTTCTTAATCACATCCTTTAAATGAACATTAGATGTGCAAATATCTTTCAGCATTTTCCCTTTTTCATAAGTTTGATTATTTTCTAAAGATTTCCTGCATACCAGAAATTGGATTTGGGCTTTGAATTTCTTCCATTTTTTTCTATATTTAGCTTTTTAAAAGTCCACTTGGAATTTCACCTAATATATGACATAAGTGAAGAGCATACTTTTATCCTAATCCGTTTTTTTCAACTTTATATACTAAATGATTTTTGCATTTGTGTTGTTTTATGTTTTATTAAACATTTAACATTACATTTTAAAAGTTAATTTCTGGGGTACTCATTCTCATAGCTGATTTCTGTCTATTCTTGGACCAATATAGTACTGCTTGAATTCTTATTGTTTTCTAATACATATAAATCCCAGTGAGGATTAGCCTTCTCTCTCTGTCTTAGTCCATTTTCTATTGCTATAACAGAGAACCTAAGACTGGGTAATTTATAAAGAAAATAAATCTATCTCTTACAGTTTTGAAGGCTGGGAAGCCCAAGGTTGAAAGGTCACATCTGGTGAGGGCCTGTTTGCTGTTGGTACTCTCTGCAGAGTCCCAAGGTAATGCAGGTCATCATATGATTAGGGGGCTTGTGAGAGACAGCCACACTGGTTTTGTAACAGATTCACTCTCTTGATAACTAACTGATTCCCTCAGTAACCCAGTAATCCATTAATAGATTAATCTAATCATGAGGGCAGAGTCCTCATCACCCAATCACCTTTCAAAAGTCCCACCTCTCAACACTGCTGTAGTGAGGACCAAGTTCTCTACACATGAACTTTTAGGGGACACATTCAAATTATAGTACTTTTATTATACTTTTGTTTAATTTTTGAATTGACTTTTTTTCTTGTGAATCTTAAAGTATTGTTTCCAGATCCTAGAAAAATCCCATTGAGAGTACCTAATATCCACTGCCTTGGCAAACACCTTGAAAACCCTTAGACTGGCTTTTAAAGTCTTCAGTCATATATGACCAAACTTTTCCTGGTTTTAGTTTTTTAAACTTCTATTATAGAGCATATTTTGCACTTTTCCCTATAGATCATTTTCCATTTTGTTAGTCTTTGCTTATTCTTTTCTCAGCCAAATTTACACATACCACAGTGATTTATCCTACAGGTTTTTCCTCAATAGGATGGTCTATACAGAGTGTGAGTTTTAGAATCAAGTAGCCCTCAGTTGTCTGGATTGGGTGTGTGTGGATTGGTGTCTTTGTCCATTTTGTGCTGCTATAACAACATTCTTGAGACTGGGTAATTTATAATAACCAGAAATTTGTCCTCACAGTTCTGGAGGCTGCAAAGTCCAAGACCGTGGGGCCTGTGTTTCCAAAGGCCTTCAAGATGCCCATTCTGCTGGACAGAAAAAGAGAGAAAGAGAGCAAGAGGAGGCCAAACTCTTTATTTTATAAGGAGCTGACTCCTTTGATAATGAACCTACTCCAACAATAATAGCATTAATCTATTCATGAGAGGAATGTTCCCATAACACAAACACCTCCCACTAGGGCCCACCTTCCAATACCTCTACATTGGAGATCAAGTTTCAACACATGAACTTTGGGGGACACATTCAAACCATAGCAGTTGGGTAAATAATGTAAATACAAGTAATTTATTTGGGAAAACATCTAAGAAACAATATCAAGGGAGTAAGAAAACGATACAGGAAGGGGAGGAAGGCAAGATGAAGCTATGTTATTAGGCAAGTTAACACTGAGGGCAACTGGAACTCAATCCGGAGGAGGAGCTATGAAAGACAGAATAGAACAGAGGTTGGCAAACTTATTATGTAAAGGGTCCCATAGTAAATATTTTAGGTTTTGTGGCCATGCAGTTTCTGTCACAATGGCTCACTGCTCCCATTTTAAGAAATAAAACAAAACAAAAAACAAAACAAAACAAAAAACTAGCCATAGATACAGTCATCCCATGGTTCCAGAACCCCTGCATATACCCAAATCCACAGATGCTCAAGTCCCTGGTGTAAAATGGTGTATTATTTTCATATTACTTAGGTACATCCTCTCATATACTTTAAGTCATCTCTAGATTACTATAATACATAATACAATGTAAATAGTTGTTATACTGTATTTTCAAATCTTATTTACTTATCTTTGGTGACAGAGTCTTATTCTGTCACCCAGATTGGATAGCTCACTGCAGCCTCAAACTCCTAGGCTCAACCAATCCTCTCATCTCAGCTTCCCAACTAGCTATGACTACAGGCGTGCACCACTGTGCCTAGGTATTTTTTTTATTTTTTGTAGAGACAGAGTCTCACTATGTTGCCCAGGCTGGTCTCAAACTCCTGGCCTCAGATAATCCTCCTACCTTGGCCTTCCAAAGTGCTGGGATTACAAGTGTGAGCTACCATGCCTAGCAGTTTTTTTAAAAAATATATTTTATTTTTTCTTTTATATAGTTTTTTTATTTTTTGAGTTGGAGTCTCACTCTGTTACCTAGGTTGGAGTGCAGTGGCACAATCAGGAGTCACTGCAACCTTGACCTTTTGTACTCAGGCAATCCTTCTGCCTCAGCCTCCCTAGCAGCTGAGACTACAGGCAGGTGCTACCACACCCAGCTAAATTTTTTATTCTTTTTTAGAGACAAGGTTTCACCATATTGCCCAGGCTGGTCTTGAACTCTTGCACTCAAGCCATCCTCCCACCTCAGCCTCCCAAAGCTGGAATTACAGGCATGAGCCACCATGCCCACCCTTTTTCAATTATTTTCAATCTGAGATTGGTTGAATCCATGGATGCTGAACCTGCAGATATGGAGCGATGATCATAATATGTAAATGAATGGGCATAGCTGTGTTCCTAGTAAACATTTAGAAAACTAGGTAGTCAGTGCAAAGACTGTAGGTTGTGGACCCTTTGTTGTAGAATAGTGTTTCTTAAACTCCTGTGGTGAAGAAACATTTTTCTTTCCAATCCACTGCAAAAAAGATTCTGTAAATACAACACAATGAATCACTGGAAAATAAATGTTTTTAAGTGGATGTACAAAATACAAGCTTTTAAATTATTAGATTCAACAAACAAGCTTTTAAATTATTAGATTCAAAAAACACAAAATGTCTCTGTCCAATTGCTAGATTCTTTGCATACATTAGCTATAATCCAGTTGACACCCCTGCAAGGAAGACACTGTTGACCTGCTTTTAAGGAAGAAACTGACACTCGAGGAGGAGGAGTGACTCATTCAAGGCCATACAGCTATTGAGGAACAGAGCTGGTACATGGCATTCTTGAGTGTCCTAGTCCTGCCCCTACCACTCACTAGAAGTGACACTAGAATATGTCAGCTTCACCACAACGGTTAAGCTACCAGCCTCTCAAAACCCACCCTATCTCTTCTGCAGCACCATGTGAAAATTCAACTTTATGAGCGTGAGTTTTTCTGATTCATTTCCTCTATCTTACCAAGTACCACTTCAGCACCAGTGATGGCGGAGGAGAGAACAAAGACGGGGAGAAAGAAAGAAAATTGCATCTTGTCCTACATTTGATGTTCCCTTTTAAAAACGGCTTGTGAAGCTTATAACTGATGCTGAAATGTCAATGCACCTGAGTCATGGCTAGTTGTTTTCCTCTGGCCTCTGAACCTTCTCAGCCACACAGGACATGGCCAAGTCATCGCCCACCCCAACCTTTATTGCTGCTGCTTTCATTTGTTTCTGTCTACCCCTCCTAATTACTTAGGTCACTTCAGGCTTTAATTCTGTCTTCTAAAGTGTAACACAGCCATAATTAGGCCATATGTTAATTAGCAGGATGACACCCTGTGCCTTGTCAGTCATGAGGGATGTGGATCATCCCAGAAGGTGCCATTGAAAGGGGAGTTCAGAGGGAAGAGGAAGTCGAAGGAGGCTGGAATTGACTCTTTGCTCAGTAAAAACTGCCTTAGAGATCAGGAGAAAATGGCAGTATGCAAGAGGGGGAAAGGATGGGGTCACACAAAGAAAAAGAGCTAGAGTTGACCTCTTTTCCATTCCCGGAATGACACGTAAGCCAGGAGGCAAGCCTGAGGCTGAGACTTCTCCAGGGATGGCAGAATCTCCAGAAGGATTGGAAGTGGTGGCCAGGGCTGAGGTCAAGGTCCTGACAGAGGCCGCAGGTAAGGTGAGTGTTAGGCATGCCCCCAACTCTATTCCCTAGAAGCTGGTGGGAAGGTCAATCAAAAGTCAAGGCCAATCTCTGCCTCTATGGGCATAGTAAGTGCCTTTCAGAAAGTCTCAAAGAGTGGGGTCTGGTAGCTTGGGGCTGTGCTATTTACTAATTTAATGTTGGTCCCCCTCGTTTTCTGTTAACTAATTTTCTGACATTCTTGGCATACGAAAGTTGAAAATGAAACTGGGTAGGTCATGACTATTTCTTATTTTAGATATTGTTACCTATATCACTCAGGAAACAATTTTCCAGGAAACTAATTACTGAGGGAATTCATGATTGGGTGGAAGGACATGTGAATTATAAAGATATTTTCTCCCCAATTTGCTGTCATCCATGATGTGATGGAACCTGTTTTATCACTCATCTAATGGATGAGAAGAACTAAGGCATTTATTTTAAGTTATGCATTTGCTTAGATTTTAGAAAAAGACATTTGACATAGGAACTCTCAAAGCATACCAAAGGGGAAAGTTTTGAGGGGCACATTTGAGTTAATAATAATATTGATAAGCATTATTATTATGTATTGCTAATATTTGTTGAGTTTCTACTATACTCTGAACCTCCACAGGCATTACTTCTAACACTCCTAACAACTCTTCAAGGACAGTATCATTATCCCCACTTACTGAGGCTCACAGACATTGGATCATACTGAAAGATCACAGTGCCAGCTGA
The DNA here is from genome assembly GCF_000164805.1 of Carlito syrichta. Taxonomy (NCBI): domain Eukaryota; kingdom Metazoa; phylum Chordata; class Mammalia; order Primates; family Tarsiidae; genus Carlito; species Carlito syrichta. The sequence continues at coordinate 235,098 of NW_007055603.1, read as the reverse complement.
GTCAAAACTAAAATCCATGCTTCTTTTTTTTTCTTTTTTAAACTCTAAAATTTGAGTTCTTGTCACTGTACTGAGGTCAGCAAACTTTTTCAGTAAAGGGCCAGAGAATAGCTATTTTCAACTTTGCCAGTCATATGATGTGTATTGCAGCTACTCCACTTTGCTGTTGTAGCATGAAGGTGGCCATAGACAGTTCATAAGTGCATGAATGTGGCTAGATTCCAGTAAAGCTTTATTTACAGACGCTAAAATCTGAATGGAATATAATTTGCACGTATCATGAATTGTTATTGTTCTTTGTTTTTTTCTCCCCCAGCTACATAAAAATGGTACAATCATTCTGTTCACAGGCCATATAAAAACAGGTGGCAGCCCAGGTTTGGCCAACAGGCTGTAGTTTGCTTATCCCAGTACTGTATGAAACTGTCTTTCTAACAACAGCTTATGAAAATAGTGAAGTGAAGGCAACTGAACTACATATTTTACCTAAGGGAGCCAAGTCAGCTATGGGAAATCTTATGGGACCATAGTTCTCATTCTGGTTCTACCATCAGATTCAATATATAGATTTAGGTGCATCTTAAAAAGTCTGGGTCTTGCTCTCCTTGTCTCCCATATGAAGTCCCTACTGGCTCTACTAGTCTTTGGTCCTAATCATAATATGGCTGCATGAAATGATTTCTGTAAAATCAAAATTTGAATCTAAGGTGATGAATGAGATGCTGCCATCAGTGATATGGGAAACAATGTGGGCAGAGCAGGTCTGCGGATAGCATTGAGTTTAGTTGTAAACAAGTTAAGTTTGGGGTATGTAAGAGATGTAAGTGGAGATAGAATCTGAGGTTGAAAGAGAAAGCAGGCCTAGAGTTGGGAGTCATTAGCATGAGGATTGGATCTGGATATATCATGGCGTTAAATAAGATATATAGGAGGGCAGGATTTTGTAACCTGGGCACCACTGACATTTGGACCAGGATAATTCTTCATCAGAGGGGCTGTCCTGTGCATTATAGGGTATTGGGCAGCGTTCCTGGTCTTTACCCACCAGATGTACATAGCACCCCCACTCCCAGTTGTGACAGCCAAAAATGTCTCCAGGCATTGCCAAATATCCCCCAGGGTAAAAGTCACTTTTGGTTGAGAATCACAATTTTAAGGAAAAGACTGAGCATGGTCTTCAATGATTCCCACTTTGGAAGTCAGAAAGAGGAAGAGGAAATGGGAAAAAAAATTGAGACAGAGTAGTCAGTAAATAGGGAAAAATTCACATGCTGGGTTCCTACTGCTTAGATCAGACTTGGTTTAGTATTTGCTGAAAGCCAGAGGTGAAGGGTGGACCAGGGGTAATGCCCCAGGGCTCAGGGCTGAGCCCCAGTGAGCTTTGCCATGTTTTCTTGATGGGATTTCCAGTGGTGGTCAAGGAAATGGGGTACACAAAGCACTAAGTGCACAGAGCCTGAAGGTGATGCAATGGACAGGGTGTTTCTAATAGGGAGTGGTGAAAAAATAAATAGGTTAAAAATAGAAAATAGAAACCGAAGATAGGGACCTTTACGTGTTTCTTCTTCTTTCTCATTTTATTTTTAGAAATAATTCTCAGAGGATAAAACTGTTATGGTCTGGGTGCAGGAGAAAAACAAGAATAGAAATAGAGTTCCATGGTTTTTGAGGAAAAGCAAAAAGGATTTAAGAGCTGTGATTTTTACCATCCTGAGCTGGAGTTTTTTTGTGTGCCTTCCTTTTGTGTGTGTGTGTGTGTGGTCTCTTCACTCACTTCATGCCTAATTGCAGTTAAAAAAATAGTGAACAGATTGTGTGAACTCTCTCTTTATACATTTGGAAATTGAAGAGCTATGGCTTGATAAAGACCCAATATAAAAGTTAAAAAATTCAATCCCTCATATTGAAATTAATGTCACTAGACAAGAGTAGTTCTTAGCCACATGCCTGATAATAAAGGACCAAAAGAAAGGGAAATGTCTGCTTTGTCTGCTTTTTCCTTTTTATTTAAGTCTTCTTACTTCAAGATGAAGATAATAAACTTACTTCATGAGGTTATTAGAAGTACTTCACAATGTTTATTACTTAGTGGAACTTCCATAAAAGTTTAAAAATAACAACAATGTGTATCCTTATTGTGGTGTTGGTTACACAAGTTGAAATATGTAATAAAATTTCATAGAGCTATATATTTCACCCCTGCCCCAAAGAATGCAAAAAAAGAGTGAACTCTGAATAATATTATTAGTTGCATTAATAGTATTTTACTGAGTTGGCTCATGCCTGTAATCCCAGTGCTTTGGCAGGCTAAGGTGGGAAGGTTGCTTGAGCCCAGGAGTTTGAGGCTGCAGTGAACTATGATCCACCACTGCATTCTGGCCTGGGCAACAAAGAGAGACCCTGTCTCTAAAAAAAAAGCTGTACAAATGCCAATGTCCTGGTTTTGACAATGTACAATAGTTATGTAAGGTGTTATCATTTGAGGAAGCTGGGTAAAGGATACACAGAACAATACATTATTTTTACAAATGTTTGTGTCTTAAACTATTTCAAATAAAAACTATCATGTAGATCAGGATCATTTTGTTTTATGGTCAATTTTGGATTGATTTTTGTTTTAATGGAGACTTTTATCATAAGTAATCCAAATTGCCAAATTTTATTTATAAAAAGATATAATAGAATCTTTTCAATATAGAATGTCCTTGGTAACTGGGATTATTTTCCATTTCTTCTTCCTACTGTTAGTTATCTCTATTTTCTTGGCCAAAATATGTCTTTCTGGTTTGTAGTTTAAAAGAAGAAACAAGCTATTTTTTGAGTTTGCCATTTAAATGTTTCGTTACTAATTCATTTTTTTTATATTAGTACATATTTCTTTTTGCTTTCCTCAGACATCTACTGCTCTCATTAAGGTGTTTAAATAAAATGTTGTTTGTTTAAAAAAAAAGAGAATCTGATCAATATGTACTTAAATGAATGCAATAGGTTGTAATCCAGATCATGAACCTAAATTGATCTTAATAAATAGGCAGCCACAAAGTTCAATGATAGGTGAAAGTCTGAAATTAAACAAGACTACCATCTCATAGTCTTTAGTTTTAGCATATTTTATTTTTGGATAGTCCGGGACTTATCTAAGTTTGCCAAAGATTGAAATGTTCACACAACACATTCTTAAAGTCCCTGAGAAATAGAAAGTAGAGGTGGCTTGCCTACTTTTTAAGGTGAGAATTTCTATTTCAGCAGACTTTGGGGAGGGCAAGCCTCTTCTATCTTGCTGATATGCCTGAGATGTGATCTATTTATATTACAAACCATATGCAAAGCTTGGCAAGCTTCTCTGCAAATGAGCTCATCGGCTCTGCCCTAAAGGAGAAGGCTAGGAGGGGCGCAAAGACATTAGGGACCTTTAACAACCATTATGCCTCTTGGTGCTGACTGAACAGGAAGGATAAACAAAATCTATGATTTCTGAAAGGAAGGATAAATAATAAATACCTGTCAAGGGGAACTACATGTTCTCCTTGGTCTTCTTTCCAGGTCATCAAAGTCAAGTTCTTAAAGATTTGAGTACTTTTTAATGGGTTGTTCTTTTTTTGTGTGTTGTGCAAATTGCAATTACAGTTAATTTCCAGTTTATCTTACTGATGGGCCTCTTTCAAAGTGTGATAAGTTCTATCTAGAGCTTCATTCAAATCAACCAGTATTAACAGAATATTTATCCAGTGTTAAATAATTAGATTTGTCTGAAAAGAAATAGAGAAAAAGGATTAGACTAGAAAGCAAAGAAGTGTATTACAAAATGGCAAGCAAACACAGCAAAGAGGCATACAAGCCTCAGAAAAAGGTATGTGGGTGGGGTTGTCATTAACTTAAACAGTTCTAAATGAACAGCTTGTCTCACCCTGGGCCTGCAAGAAAAATAAGCTCTTGGGGCATGTTGCATTTGCAACAATAACTTAAAATTGTTGTAATTTTATAAATCTTTTTTCCCCAGTCATCTGGACTAGTGTGTATCTTATTGAATACTCATGGCCATGTGATCTTCATACATCTGTGCACTGTTCAAATGAGTGTTTTGCTTTAGCTTGAATCGAGGGAAGTAGCTAGAAAAACTGAGCCATTGTACAGCACAGGGTGGTTGGGCACGTGGGACTCAAATAATCTGGACTTGAGCATCAGTGGCATATTCTGAGTTCCAATGGATGTTTTGCACAAATGCCATCTTTACTTGTACAGAATGGCAGACATCTTTAAAGAAGGTATGTAGTAGTACATATTTAATGAAGAACTTCTCTGTTCCTACTTCCAACCACTACTGAATGAAATTGCTATTTAGTTCCTGAATATTGCTTATTCTGTACTTAAGGGAATCAGAAAGCTGTGCCTAGGACAGATTCATTCCCCCTACTCTGTGTTCTTGCTATGAGCAAGGCAGTAGAAATTTTAAAACTTTAATGAAAAGGCCAGAAGAGCTACAGATACATGGGGAGTGTATCAACAGTGTAGCAATTTAACTTGTATTCAGTACTAGTAATAAAAAACCATAATAGTGGCCTAAATTATGGCTTTATTAAGTTCAGAGTGGATAGTCCAGGATTGTTCTGGTGGTTGCATGATACAAACAGGGACCGATGCTCCTTTTGATTTTCTGCTTTGTCCTCTTTGGGGTGTGACCCTAATCTTCCTATTCTCAATATGGCTTCCAACTGTGTTAACCATCTTAAAATTACATTCCTGAAAGTTCCCTTCTGTGACTGTTATTAACATCTCATTGGCCAGGAGTATCTCAAATATTCTTAGCTGTAAGAGAGGCAGGAAATTTTCTTTGTAACTCATTATATTGTTCCTTCAAATAATCTCAGAGTCACAGTGGTACAGAAAAAATTGGCATTTTGTTGACAGTAGCTTTTTTAACATCCAAATCTGATATCATTGAGCTCTTGATCCAATTTCAGCAACAACCCACATTCAGACTTTTTGATATATGAGAAAAGGAAACCTTTATTTGTAAGGAACTCTTATGGAGGTGTCTATTATTTACAGTGAAACATATTCTTAACTGAAACAAAATATGAACTCTGTTTATTGGTGTTTAATTTTTAGAATGGACTCATTGACCAGGGACCACAGATTCAGATATATTCAAGACTAGATAGGCTATGTGAGTGAATGATACCAGCTTGGGGATGGAGGGTGAGAGCCAGGCAAGATGAAGTGGATGTGTCCCATCATAGGTGGGCAGGTACTGCTTCTATTGAACTGGGAGAAGTCCCTTCAGACATGGTTACAATATAGCAGTTTTTGAGAGAACCACAAAGCTGAGCAGAGAAGTGTTTTCACATCACATTACAAAGATGAAGAAAAGAATCTCATTTCTTTAGTCTGCAGTTATGACCTTCTCCCAATCTCCCTTCTGCTGGTTAGACGAAAAGCACAACAAAACACCAGTAACACCTAAAAGTCAATCTTGCTTAGTCCACTCTGAAAATTTAGGAAATGTTACTTACTTTTAAAAAATTATTAAGGTATAACTCACATACCATGAAATTAACTCTTTCAAAGTTTACACTTTGATCGTTTTTGGAATATTCACAAAATTGACTAACAATTGCCACTATCTAATTCCAGAATGTTTTCATTAACCCCTCCAAAACCCCATACTCGTTAGTAGTCACTCCTTATTCTTCCTTCCCTCACCCCCAGTCCCTGGCAACCACGAGTCCAATTTCAGTCTCTATGAATTTGCCTATTCCAGATATTTCATGTAAATGAAATTATACAATATGTGACTTTGTATCTAGCTTTTTTCGCTTTGTACAATGCTTTCAAGCTTTGTCCATGTCCATGTATCGATGCTTTATTCCTTTTTATGGTTGAATAATATTTCATTGTATGGATGGACAACATTTTGTTTATGCATTCATTCATTGATGGACATTTGGGCTACTTTTTGGCTATTATGAACAATGCTGCTATGAACATTCATGTACAAGTCTTTGTGTGGACACATGTTTTCACTTCTGTTAAGTATATGCTCAGAAGTAGAATTTTGGGGTCATATGGAAACTCTGTGTTTAACTTTTTGGAGAACTGCCAAAGTGTTTTCCATACTGACTGCAGCAGGTTACATTCCTCTCAGCGCTGTATTAGGGTTCCAACTTCTCCACATCCTTACCAGCTCTTGTTATTGTCTGTCTTTTTTATTATATAATGCCATCCTAGTGGGTGTGAAGTGCTAACTCTTTGTGGTTTTGATTTTTATTTCCTTAATAACTAATAAGGTTGAGCATTTTTCCATGTGTTTATCGACAATTTGTATATGTATTTTGGAGAAATGTCTATTTAAATCATTTGCCTATTTTAAAAATTGGCTTGCCTTTTCATTGCAGAGCTGTATGCTTGCTTTTGATATAGTTTGAAGTATATCATTACAATCTTTTTTTCCTGGTGAGAAATGGTTGAAAATTGGCAGTTAATATTGTTCAAGCTACTATAAAAATACCCAGTATTCTGCTTTTCTCCCAAGCAGAGGACTGAGTTGTGTGGGCTAGGGAGTGGCATTCGAAGCAACCTGATAGCAGGGAAGAGTCAAGCCCTTTGGGTCTTCTTTTCCGAGCTCCTGAAGCAATGTTACTTATTATGATATGGAAGAGGGGAGGGCACATCCCAAATCCACAGAAAGAGAAGTTCCTGTGCTCAGGACCCTTACAGACCTTCCCCTTCATCTGGCCAGTCGTCTGTATCCTTTATTATATCTTTTATTAATGAAACTATAAATATAAGTAAAGTGTTTCCCTAAGTTCTAAAAGCCACTCTAGCAAATTAATCTAACCTGGGGGGGAGGGGTCCAATTTATAGCTGGCCAGTCAGAAGCACAGATCACAACCTGAATTTGTAAATGGCATCTGAAGTGGGAGGGAGGCAGTTTGTGGGACTGAGACAAACACCCATGGTATGATGCTATCTCTGGTAGATAGTATCAGAACTGAATTGAGTTAGAAGATACCCAGCCATCCACTAGAGAATCTGGAGAATTTCTTGGTATGTGGGGAGGGGGGAACCCTACCCACTTCGTTTCAAGTATTGAGTGACTGTGTGAGAGTAGAGAGTAGAGTAGGAAAAGCATTTTGGTTTGTCCCGTATCCTCACACTTGTCCATTTGGGTGCCACTGACTCAGCTGGCATCTGTGGCTCATCTTTTTGTTGGGAAAACTGGCGATCTAACTGCTCTTGGCTTCGTGAGTCTCTTATGTTTCTCTGGCAGTCTTACCAAAAGACATGGGGCCTCAGTTCTATGTCTTTTGTCACTTCAGAGCCCTCTGAAGTCTGACCCTGACTTCCATTTGACCTTGACTGAAGTAGTCTTTTGTGGAATCTTCAGTGTACGGGCACCTAACCCCTACTGTGGTTCTTTCCTTTGGTGAATTTTACATCCAGAAGCCCAGCTACGTTTCCCATAGTGAGAATTTGAGAAAGCTAAATTTCAGGGTCTCCTTTTGCATGACTTCGTTGTCAGGCAGGGTGACATGTATGTACTGAAGAGTGACATGAAGCTGCTTCATTTCAGAGTCCCATATTCTCTGCATTTTCCCCAATCTGTTTGCTGTGTCTCTTCTTTGCCAGGAACAGGTTGAAGAGAGGGAATCAGATCACTGCCCACTTTGCTCTCCTGCTTCTTTCTCTCCTCGCAATTCCTTGGATCAAAGATAGAACGGTGTGTTATAGTTCTGCAGAGAAACAGAATCAATAGGATATACATATAGATACAGACAGGTAGATAGGTGTAGATAGATTGCTATATAGCTATATACATAGAGATAGAGATATTTATTAGAAGGAATTGACTCATGCCATTATGGATGCTGACAGGTCACAGATCTAAGGTAAGTCTGCAAGCTGGAGACCCAGGAGAGCTGATGGTATCAGTCCAATCTGAAAGCTGACAGACTCAAGACCTCCTGAGTGGTTGATGTTTTAGTTCTAATCTAAAGGAAGGAGAAAGCCAGCGTCCCGATTTTGAAAGCAATCAGGAAAAAAAGTTCTCTTTTACTCGAGAGAGGGTCAGCCTTTTTGTTCTATTCAGACTTTCAACTGATTGATGAGGTCCACCCGCAATAGGAAGAGCAATATACTTTACTCAGTTTACAGATCTAAATGTTAATCTCATCCAAAAGCACTCTCATGGAAACTCCCAGAATGTTGGACCAAATATTTGGTCATGCCATAACCCAGCCAAGTTGATACATAAAATTAACCAACACAGAGGACTTTCCTATAATTTCTACTGTAACTAAGGTGACCTAAGATATATGACCCAATCTGGAACACATTTGGGAGTGAAAGGACACACTACCTGAATGAAATACATGGACTAGTATAAATGGAGACTATACAGGTCAAACCAGGCTTATGGTGCCCCTATTTATAGCCTTTGATTATCATAATATATGACCAGCTGGCAAAGATGAATGAATTGATTACCTATTGTCAGGCTATTTTAGAAATCTATGATACTGGGTTCTTGAAGTTTGGCCTTTGGTAAATTTAAAAGGGACCTAAAGTAATCTAGAAAATCCACTCTCAAGAAAATAGCTAGTTTTGGAGGATTATTGTCCTGCTTCATAAGCCTATTTTTGAAGACCAGAAGATGAATATTCCCTAGGACTCTCCTTTGAATTTCTTCTGTAATGAATTCTGTCCTCTCTCCAGACAGCTGGATGACTGAACATTCTAGGGTGAAGGCCATGTCATTGAAAAGGCAAAAGCACAATAGAAATATTAAGAAAATAGTAACTTTGTTAAATATGTTTACGTCATTTTTCACTTAGGTGCTAACAGTTTATGACTCGTTGGACAAATGAAAGACAAGGCTTGTTACAGGATCAGGTTGGAGGGGACTGGAAAGGTGAAGTGAAGAGAAAGGGAAGAACAGTATGCTTTCCCTTATAAAATGGAGACCCAAGAAACATTGCCTATGGTAGATGGAACACAAAATAGAGAGCTAGAAGTGTATTTAGAATGCTTAAGAATGCTGTTAGTGGCAGCATTGACTGATGGGTGCCATGATCTGTAGGTATAATTATAATATATGCTTAAATATAAGTGGACTCTGAATAAAGTCAGACCATCATTTTCTTTTTTCCTTTTTTTTTTTTTTTTGAGTTGGAGTCTCACTCCATTGCCCAGACTAGAGTGCAGTGGCACGCTCACGGCCACCCCAGCGTCGACCTGCTGGGCTCTGGCAATCCTTCCGCCTCAACCTTTCAAGTAGCCAGAACTACAGGCGCGCTACCACGCCCGGCTAATTTTTTCATTTATTGTAGAAATTAGGTCTCGCCAAGTTTTCCAGGCTATTCTCGAACCCATGGGCTCAGGCAGTCCCCTCACCTTGGCCTCCCGAAATGCTGAGATTACAGGCTTGAGTCACCGTGCCTGGCCACCATCATTTCCTTAAATGAGAAGCTTGAAAACAACTTTTCTTTTTTCAACTTGAATACACAACATTTAGAGAAAGAGCTGAAATGGCCAAATGTCTACCTATAATAGTTTAACTTAAATCTTAGTTATATATGTATATTTTAAACTACATGTTATATAAACTATACTGTTATACAAATTGCTCTTTTCACTTTCATATTTCATGATACAGTTTTTTTTTCCCCCAAACACCACACATACACAGTGGCATTCATTTCTTCTTCCTCTGGATCCACTTGAAAATATAGTGCCATATTCACTCCCACTCAGTTGTGTTTGCAGCACTTTTTGAATCTGAGTGTGGTGTTGCCATTAGAATTTTTTTCCTGATTCACATCTACCCATTAATTCATAGTGAGCTCCACAACATAAGTATTTAATGTTTTTTAATAAAGTGATTTTTTAAAAGACTTGCATGCAGTAGTACCCAGAACTGCAGTTTGAAGTCATTTCTTCAGAAATAATGACTCAATCTGTGTTAACTTTATTTACCCTCCCATGTCATGTCAGGTAACCTCTATAAGCATTCAAATCTAACTTTGATTGAGGTCATTTTAGGTTAATGTGTCTTCCCCAAATAGTAATTTGTTGTTTGAAATTAAGCAATTGGGAGACTGCTCATAATATGAAAGATTTAATAAGGACTTTATTTTTGATGTGATAATTTTGAGCAAAAGTATTGCCTTATATTTGGGTACATACAGAATTTTGGAAAGAAGAGCTACTGGAAACTGAAGGCTAAGGAAAGTGGGTTAAATCTTCATTGATAGTACCAGAAAATTAAGAGAAATATCTGATTTTGATAAACCAGGAAATTATCTAGAGATATTGAGGCCACTTCTAGATCAAAAAACAATGATGGATTTATTCATCTAGCCTATGGGAGCTAGACTAGGACAGGCTGTGACCGAATTAAGAAACTGTTGTTCATTATAAAAGCACCTGAACTATAATATAACAAATAAAGAAAAACTTAAAGCAGAATATCATATAGTCCAAATAAGAGATGAGGAACTGTGTTTTTGATAATGAGGATGGAAGACAGAGACTGATCTTACAGCTGCCTCGTAGAGTTAATGGGACTTCATGCCTCAGTTCTGGTGGCTTATGGAGAGGTAACATTGCACCATAACTTTTGGTCTCCCAGCTTTGGAGACTGGGTAATTATGGTGCCAAGCTGGAAATGCATGAACAGGGAAGTGAACAACAGTGAAATCCACTGTGAACACATATACTCTTGATATCTGTGATCTATTCAGGTAAGAATGAGCCCGGAGCTCAGGAGTGAAGCTTTTGGGAGACTTACACATTTGGAATTCATCAGCATATGAATGTATATATAGCTGTGGGACTGGATAGATTACCCAGCAAAGGTTTTTCGTGTAAGACAACAAGGCTGGGGATTGTACTTTGGGAAAACCATAATTATTAGAAGGAAGGGGAGAGAATCCACTGAGAGAAAATGGGCCAGAGATAAGTGAGATCAAGACAAGGAAGGGGAAAGTGTCAAGGAAAAGAGTATTAGCAGTCTTAGATGTTGAAGGAATAGCAAGTGAAATGAGAACGGAGAAGTATATACTTGATTTGGTGAATTTCTTTAATAATTTCTAACCAAGGCTGTGAATTTTTTTTTTTTTTTTTGAGTTGGAGTCTCACCCTGTCGCCCAGACTGGAGTGCCCCTAGCCTGCTGGTCTCTGGCGATCCTTCCGCCTCATCCTTCCAAGTAGCTGGAACTACAGGTGCGTGCCACCACGCCCGGCTAATTTTTTGATTTATTGTAGAGATGAGGTCTCGCCAAGTTGCCCAGGTGGGTCTCGAACCCGTGGGCTCAGGCAATCCACTCACCTCAGCCTCCCAAAGCGCGGGATTACAGGCTGAGCCACCGAGCCTGGCTGCTGTGAATTTTTAAAAAGATAGATCTTTCTATTTGCAAGCAGTTCAGAAGGACCTCTTAAGGAAAGTATAACTTAGGACTCTTTATAAAATAAATAGAGTATCCGTCAAGAGGGAAATAGCCCAAGCACAAACAAATGAAAGTGTTCATTGGCTCAACTTGCCCATGGTCCTACACAGTGGTAACCTCAACAGCACCTAAACTCAACCCTACCTTTGTCCTCCGTGACCTCAAAGTCACTCTGAGTCCTGCTTGCTTTCTTCTCTGATTCTGTTATGTTGTTGCTGATCCCTGTCTCATTTCTTCTAATGCCCACCTTTCTTGCAAGGGCTTCATATTTACCAATGGGATTCTCTTTTGAACAGATATCAGATTTACCACTGTCCTTCTGATTCCTGTGAATGTATTTAATGGGCAGGAACGATGGGGAGACGGATGCCTCAATGTAAGGAAGGCCCTTAGACAAAGTGATTCAAGGAAGTGTTGGAAGTGTTAATCAAAGAGGCACCAAATTTCCATTCTCTGAACATCATCCAGTATAGACTAGATGACCTTTCAGCAGTCGTGCTGCAGAGGAAAGAATTCATCTATCAGAATTCATCCATCAAATGACCTTTAAAATCCCTTCCTGCCCTAAGAGTCAGTGGTCTCTCGATACCAAACGGCATAGAAATCAGGGAACTTCAGAATTGGAAGGGACTTGAAGAAGTCATTTGTTTCACTTCCTACCAAATAGAAGTGTCCTTTCTACTGTCTTATTGAAGAAGAACTTCCCTGCTTTTTTGTTGTTTAATTAATACACTTTATTTTTAAAGTCATTTTAGCTTCACAGAAAAATTGAGCGAAAGTTACAAAGAGTTCCTATATTTCTCTTGCTTCCCCCACCCCACACACAGCGCACATAGTCACAGCCTCCCTCACTATCCACATCCCTCACCAGAGTTGTCCGTTTGTTACAATTGATGAAATCTATATGGATACATCATTGTCACTCAGAGTCCATAGTTTGCATTAGGATTCACTCTTAGTATTCTACACTCCATGGGTTTTAACAAATGTACAATGGCATGTATCCACTATTGTAGTGTCGCGTACAGAATAGTTTTATTACCCTATAAATCCTCTGTGCTCCACCTATTCGTCTTCTTTCCACTAAGCCCTGGCAACCACTAGTGCTTTTACTGTGTCCATAGTTTTGCCTTTCCTAGAATGTCATATAATTGGAATCATATAGTATGTAGCCTTTACAGATTAGCCTCTTTCACTGAATAATATGTACTTAAATTTCCTCCATTTCTCTTCATGGCTTAATAGCTGATTGCTTTTTAGTGCTGAGTAATATTTCACTGTCTGGATGTACTACAGTTTCTTTGTCCATTCACCTCCTGCAGGGCATCTTGGTTGCTTCCACGTTTTGGCAATTATGAATAAAGCTGCTATAAACATTTATGTGCAGGTTTTTGTATGGACATAAGTTTTCAGTTCATTTAGTTAAATGCCACAGAGCAGGATTGCTAGATCATGTACTAAGAGTATGTTTAGTTTTGTAAGAAACTGCCAACTGTCTGACAAAGTAGCTGCACATTTTGCATTTTTACCAGCAGTGAATGAGCGTTCCTGTTGCTCCACATTCTTACCAGTATTGGCCATTCTTGGCTTCTTTTTAATGTTCAGATAATGATAAATTACCATGTCCAAAATTTGGAAAACTTTTTTTTAACTTTTAGTTTTTTTATTTTAAAGATATGGGGTAACTTTTAATGGCTGGAGAAAGGAGGCCTTATAGGAGTAAACTGAGGTAAAGAATGTTTGCAATTTTTCCAAATAGACATAGAGTTCTCTCTGGGCTTTGAGCAGTGCACCCTCCTAAATCACAAAGCTCATTGAATATCCATTTCCTTCCCAATGTTTTCCTAGTCTCCCTGGTAGTTAGAGTAGGGCATGTGACAGAGTTCTGGCCAATGGGAATATGAGCTGAAATGAAGCCTCAGTGCAGACCGGGGTCACTTAGTCTTTGTGCTTCTTTGTTTTTCTGTTTTTTGTATTCAGAGACCTTGGAGTACCCTGTCAACCAGATGGAGCAACTATAAGGGGCTGGACCTGTGTGATCTTGGGACCCAGAGTGACTGTGAAACAGAGCTCTCTCTGCACTGGGACATGCATCTTGAGTAGGAAATACACTTTGTTGCGTTAAGCCACTGAGGTTCTAGGGTTAATTTTTACCTCCACATTAGCTAGCCTCACCTGACTAGTGCACCTCTCTTTTCTGACCCTTGAGTTCTCTCTTGGCTCTCAGTCCTTTTCTTTCCATCCTGTTGGACCAAACTTCAACTTCTGACCTCTTTAGTTATAAATGACAACCTTATCTATCGCAACAAGGCTTTTAGAATCTGTTCGTGTCAATAAGATTTCCAAGCACCCCAATTCACTCCTGGTGACTGATAATTATCTTTGGACTCTATGGGAATTTATATGTTCATTGTTTTTTTCCAGTTTTTCCATAGGCTCTCCAGTGATTTCTTAGAGTCTCACTAATACTAGGGCTCAAGACTTGAGCTTCTTTGATAAACCATGTTCCTTGCTTGACAATTACCACATAAAATTGCCCATTATATTTTTAGAAAAGTCTAACTTGTATCAAATTTTTATTAAGTGAGCCTAATGTGCCTCATGAAAATTTTATTTATTTAGTCAACCTCCATTTTCTGGAGTTGTGAACATATCTTCTCCTTTCATGTGGTAGACTTGCAGGTCACTGAAGAAGGAAAACTATTGTATTTCTTAACATTTCTTCTGTCATCTAGGGTGTCATTATCCAGATAAATATGAATATTTAACCAGATGAATATATATATATATTACAAGGTGAAGCCTTCCTGATTATAGTAAAATGATGAAAAGATATATATTTCAGTACATAAATACAATTATAACAAATATATATTTAACACAAGAGAAATGAATTTTTTAAAAAATGCATAGGCTATATGATTATACCTATAACCCATCTGGTTTTTATACATCTTTTAGTTTTCTTGGTAAGATTTTATTTGGATTGAAACTTGGCAAAGCCTTAGTCTGACAGCAATTTTTAAAATACAAAATGTGAGAAAAGGAGAAAAGAATCTGTCATATTTTTTAATTATAAAAGCACAAGGCAAGAAATAGCTCCTTTATCTTCTTTTTCTTTTTATGAACTTGGGAAGTCAAAAAAAAAATATATAGGAGGGCTGGAAGAACAAAACCCTAGCACCTTTTAGCATTTAAAAAACTTGCTTTAGGTATTTAAATGAGAGAAATAACCAGTGACCTCTCAGAAGTCAAAGAGGTCACTATAATTTAAAAGTACACTTGGAAGAGCCCATTCTGCCATGATATTTCCTAGTGCTTCCTGTTTTCTAAAGCGAGAAGGACTACATATTTCTCTCTATGTTCAGAGGAGTTTTGGGAGCCCGTTATTGGCATCTTGTTCCATTTAGCTAGGATGCCTTTTCCTATCTAATCTGATCACTATTGGACTTTCCCTCCCTCTTCCAACTCCTATCTCCTTATCAAAGCAGCCAGATAACACCAAAGCAGCAGGACTAGGGGAACAGATATGCATAAAAATAGAGAGAATGAGAAATAGGCAACATAGGAAATGGAGTGGGAGGTGGGGCATTGGGAGGAGCAGTATTAATCAGGGATACTAACTAGGCTGAGTCTGCCTAGGTTGATTAGTGTCACTCCTTTCTGCCTTCCCTCTTCTTTTTTTCCTGATTTCTTTTCTTGCCTTCCTGTTACATCATTTTCTCTCTTTTCCTTTCAACCATTTTGTCCTTTCTCTACTTTCCCCAATTTTTAGTACTCTTCTTTCCAGTAACTCTTCCCAGTGTTATTTCTTGCCATGCGTGCAGGAAAAAGTTAACAGAGCAGCCCCGAAGGTGCAATCTTTAAAGACTCCCTTTCAAGGTTGTCACTTGGCTGACACCTGGGAATTTTGCATTTGCAATGTTCTCTGAGTAATAGGTTGTTTTACTCACCTGGGACACTAAACACTTACTTCCTTCTGGGTATCTAGAATTTTGTAGTTGTGGCAGATCATTTTGCCTACCTGATATCCCCCAATAGAAACTCTAGACTCTGACTGAATCTCAAGCACGCCTCAGTGGGAAGAAACAGCACACGTGTTGCTACATCTCATTGCTAGAGGAGGTAACACATTGCCTCCTGGTGTGAGGGAGAGAAAGAACATAGGAGACCTATGCATAGATTACTCCAGACTCCTCCTGATATGCCTTTTCCCCTTGGCGATTGCTATAATAAACTAAAACCATAAGTACAGCTGCTTCTGAGTCCTGTGAGTCCCTCTAGCAAATCATTAAACGTATGGGTGGTCTTGGGACCTCTAAAACATATACCAAAGCTGGAATGTTTTTCCTGGCCCATCTTTGTTGCCTCAAGGTCAGATAAAGTCAGATAGACTGCTGATATAAAGACATGCACGTGAGGAAAATTTCAAAAGTCTATTTTGTTTTTGAATAATTCTTATTTGGTTGTAAAATGTAAAATAAGTATATGTTCATGATAAAATTGTCTGAAAGTTCAAAAAAATGCAAAGTCAAAACTCAGTCATTTTCAACAGTTTTTCCCATTCCATTACCCAGTGAGAATCACTTTTCCACTTTTTTTTTTTTTCATTGTCCTACTCACTTCCTAATACTGGAAAATATCAAATAAAAATAAATAAGTCTAACAATATTTAAATGTAATTTTTAAAATAACAAATTGCTTTCCTCATGGCCTTTCTGGGCAAAATTTAAGCATTCTGAGTGGCCATGCTGGACTGAATTTACATTTCTGACTGTAAGTTACATTTTTATTTACATTTCAGTTCATTTTAAACCTGAAAAAAATGTATTTCAGTGCATTTATGTTTTCATTTAAACAAATACTACTGGCCAATTCTTTGAATTGGGAGTCTCAGTTATTTATGTTGGTGTTGGATTTTGAGGAAATTATTTTGGATTCCATTTTTCTAAAAGTTGAGATTTTACCTTTCTTCTGCCCTTGATCTGAAAAATCTTACTTTCCTAAGGATGTGGTAAAAGAGTAGGGTGACAAAAATATATTCATGCTCAACTACTACAGAAATAGGTGTTAGTGGGTAGAAATGATAAATTATAGTCAGGAATAATAGGGGTGGGTAGTGATTTATGTTAGGACTGGAGGGAATCTTAGAGCTCACTCATTGTGTCCCCTCATTTTACATGTGAAGCTCTTCATACTGCAGATGATGAAAAGCAGAAGTGAATATTAATGTACAATGAGAGTACAGTGTTTGTGGTTGAAGGTTTTTTTTTTTTTTAATCTTAGAGACTATGTTTGCTTGCTTCTGGATATGAGTATTCTTATGTATGTTTGGGGAATTTGCAGCAATACAAGCTGAGTAATTTGTGAGTAGAAAAACCACTATTTTAAATCTGCTTCAGAAGAATGGCTCAGTCTCACCAACCTTATTCCTATGAACTTAAATAAGTTCAGTTCAAATTAAATCATCAAAAATCTAGCACAGATTCTTGACCTATATTCTGAGGTGCTCTTCATCCCATGAGAAACAAGACCCCCAACATGAAAGATTAGAGAGCAATATCAGAGCTCAAATATGAGACACAGACAAAAGGGGTTATAAGGATATTCGTATATTTTTACTTGTGAAAAAGTCGCTTTTTAATTTGTAAATTAGAAATTTTAGATTAAATTGATCTAATGGTTTTCTTTTCGTGTTTTTAGTGAATTTAAAGAGTTGTGTAACTATCACCTCAATCTTACTTTAGAATTTTTCCATTATCCCCCAAATTTCCCCTGAGCCTGTTTGTAGTCAATTCACACCCCTGGGGTCCCACTCCACTCCCGCCTCCACCAAGCATAAGCAACCACTGATCTGCTTTCTATATCTTTAGATTTACTTTTTGGATATTTTGTATACCCAAAATCATACAATATGTAGTCTTTTGCCTATGGCTTCTTTTATTTAAAACAATGTTTTTAAGGTTCTTCCATGTTGTAGCATGTATCAGTAGTTTGCTTCCTTTTAATGCTGAATAATATCTCATTGTATGGATGCATCACATTTTGTATGAAACCACCAGCTGATGGACATTTAGGTTATTTTTACTTTTTGACTGTTATGAATAATGCTACTGTGGATACTCAGAGACAGGTGTTTATGTGGACATGAGTTTTTATTTCTCTTGCATAGTTTCCCGGTAGTAGAATTGCTGGTTTGTATAAGTATATGTTTAAATTTTAAGAGATTGCCAAATTGTTTTACAAAGTGGCTGTACCATTTTATATCTCCACCAACAGTATATAAAGGTTCTAGTTTCTCCAAATTTTCCCAAACACTTATTGTTTCTTCTTTTTTATTATGGCCATTGTAGTGTGTAGGAAGTGGTAGTTCACTGTGGTTTTGATTTGCATTTCTTCAATGACTAATGGTATTGTATAACCTTTTATATACTTATTTGTTATTTGTGTGTTTTTTTGGTGAAATGCCTAATTAAGTTCATTTTAATGCTTATTTAATTCATTTAATGCCTATTTAATTCATTTTAAAATTGGGTTGCTTGTCTTTTTATTACTGAGTTGCAAAAGTTCTTTATATATTCTGCATGCAAGTCTTTTATCAGATATATGATTTGTAATATTTTGTCCTAGTTTGCAGTTTATCTTAATTTTTTAATTGTGTCTTTTGAAGTGAAAAATATTTTAATTTTAATAAAGTTCCATTTGTAAGTCGAAGACCATGAAGAGTTTTTGTTTTTTCTTTTTCTTTTTTTTCCCTAAAATTTTTATAGTTTTAGCTCTTACATTTAGGTCTAGGATACGATCTGAGTTAATTTTGTGTGTGGTACGAGGTAAGTTCTTCTTTCCTACTTTCCTTCCTTTGTCTCTCTTTTCTCTTTCTTTCCTTTTCTTTTCCCTTTCTTCCTCCTTTCTCCCTCCCTTCCTTCCTCCCTTCCCCTTCCTTCCCTCCCTCTTTCCTTCCTTCCCTCCCTTCCTTCCTTTCCTTTCTTTCCTTTCTTTCTTGTTCTTTACCTCTCTCTCTGCAAATTGACTCTCAATTGTTTTGGCACCATATGTTGAAAAGGCTAATTTTTCCTCATTGGATTATGTTAGTACTTTTGTTGAAAATAGATTGACCATAAATGAAAGGGTTTATTTCTGTGTCCCATTGATCTATATGCGTATTGCTTTAGTTTACAGTAAGTTTAGAAATTGGATATGTAAGTCTTCCAACTTTGTTCTTTCTTTCAAAAATATATTTAACTCTTCCAGGTCTTTTACATTTTCATAAATTTTAGAATCAGTTTGCCAATTTTTGCAAAACAATTTGCTGATATTTTGATAGGGAATATATTGAATCTATAGTTCAGTTTGAAGAGAATTGTCCTTTTAACAATACTGAGTCTGCCGGGCTTGGTGGCTCAGCCTGTAATCCCATGCGTTTGGGAGGCTGAGGTGAGTGGATTGCCTGAGCCCGCGGGTTCGAGACCCACCTGGGCAACTTGGCGAGACCTCATCTCTACAATAAATCAAAAAATCAGCCGGGCGTGGTAGCTCATGCTGGTAATTCCGGCTACTCGGAAGGCTGAGACGGAAGGATCGCCGGAGCCCAGCAGGTCCAGGCTGCGGTGGCCGGGAGCGGCCACTGCACTCCAGTCTGAGCGACAGAGTGAGACTCCAACTCAAAAAAAACAAAAAAACAAAAAACAATACTGAGTCTTTTAATTCATGAATATGGACGGTTCAAATATTCCCTATTTGTTTAGATTTCCCCCTAATTCTCTGCAGTGTTTTGTAATTTTCAATGTACAAATATTATACTTCTTCTGTTAAATTTATTAATGTTTTTAATTCTCTTAGATGATATTGTGGATGAATTTTTTTCTTAATTTCATTTTTTAGATTATTCACTGATAGTATATAGCAATACAACTGATTTTTGTACATTGATCTTGTATTTTACATACCTGTTAAACTTGCTTATTTAATTTTAGTAGTTTCTTATATAATCTTTGGGATTTTTTTACATGTCATGTGAAATCATGTAAACTCAAAATAAGTGCATGTCTTTTTTTCTAACCTCTCTCTCTCTCTGTCTGTGTGTGTGTGTGTGTGTGTGTGTGTGTGTGTTAGTCTAATTGTATCAACTAGAACCTCCAATATAATTTTGAATAGAAATTGGCAGAATGTGCATCCTTGTTTTTTTTTGATCTTATGGGAAAACTTTTAGTCTTTCACTACTAAGTATGATGTCAGCTACAGGTTTTTTTTCTGTCCCCTTTCCCAGGTAAGGAATTTCTTTTCTATTTTTATTTTACTGAGAATTTTTATCATGAATGAGTGATAGGTTTGCTAAACATTTCTGCATTTATTGAGATGATCACATGGCTTTTGTCCTTTATTTTCTCATTATGGTGCACTGAATTAATTGATTTACTACATGTTAAATACATCTTGCATTCCTAGAATATATTTCATTTGGGATCTTGTATAATCCTTTTTACATGTTGCTGAATGTGATTTGATTATATTTTGTTTAAGATTTTTGCATACATGTTCATAAGGGATATTGTAGTTTTCTTTGTGTGGTATCTTTTTCTGACTTTGATATCGACTTCATAGGATAATTTGAGAGGTTGTGGCTTTTTTTATATTCTGGAAGAGTTTATGAAGTTTTAATACTAGATTTTTTTCTTTGGCAATTTTGCTATGACATGTCTCCTTTTTTTACATTCTTCTTTTTACTATTATTGTCACGTATGTTGTAACAACTCTATATGTTATAAAGCCTAGAAAGTAGTTTTATAATGCTTCTTATATCTTTTTCAAAATTTAGAGAAGAAATAAAAAATATATTTAAAGAGTCTTTTATACTTACCCACATAACATTTCTTATTCTCTTAATTTTTTTCCTGTGGATTTTCTTTATCATCTGAGGTCACTTCATTTCAGCCAGAAAGATTTTCTTTAATATGGTTTGTAAGGCATATCTGATAGCCAGGAATTCTTCCAGTGCTTATTTGCCTGGGAATTTCTTTATTTCTCCTTTATTTTTGGAAGATATTTTTTCTGGTTATGGAATTTGCAGTTGACTTTTTTTAACCTCTTTTCAGTACCTTGAATATGTCATTCCATTCTGTAATGATTAATTTTATGTGTCAACTTCACTGGGCCATGAGGTGCTTAGGCATTTAGTCAAATATTATTCTGGGTGTGTCTGTGTTCCTGGATGAAATTAACATTTGAATCAGTAAACTGAGTAAAGCAGATTGTGCTCCCTAATATGAATGGGTCTCACTGAATTAATTAAAGATCTGAATAGAACAAAAAGTCAGAATAAAAAAGAACTTTTCCTGACTGACTGCTTTGAGCTGGGTGTAACGTGGTAGCCCCAAATCTGAGAGGACTTGTATGTAAGGTTCTTTACCTGTTCCAAAGAAGTCACCCAGAGGTCCAGCAGGGAAAGACATTGGTTTATTAAAACTTACACGTAGCACCAATGGCCGCTGGTCGATGAAGAAAGAATCCATATCTTGAGACAGTACAGCAATTAGTTTTATAATCAAGTTAAGTATTTAAATTACTATACGGTGTGGTATTTACAATTACAGTTTTCACCTGCATATCATGACTCATTACTGGGAATATGCATATCCTGCAGAGACAAGCCTTGACCGGAGGCTGCTCCCTGAAGGAGGGAGCATTAAAAAACCAGGTTTAGGGGGAAAAGAGTCTATGTCCAGACACTCACTTCACACTGGGGCATCAGTCTTTTTCAACCTTTGTACTTGAACTAAAACATCAGCTCTTTATGGCTCTTCAGCCTGCAAACTTTCAGAGTGGAACTTATATACCTGATTCTCAGGTTGTCAGACTTGGACGAGAACTACACGTCTGCTTCAGCTTGCCTACTGCAGCTCTTGGGACTTCTTAGCCTCTATAGTCATGTGAGACAATTTCTTATAATAAATCTTTCTACATATCTATATCTGTATATCTCCTATTGGTTTCTGTTTTTCTGGAAAATCTTAATGCACACTGTTTTCTGGCCTCCATTGTTTCTGATAAGAAATCAGCTGTTAATAATATTTTTATATGTAGAAATGAGCTACTATTTTGCTGCTTTTGAGATTTTCTATTTGGTATTTTGTCTAGTTGTGATTTTTTTGTGTTTATTTTACTTGTTTGTTGGGTTGTTGCATCTGTAAATAAGAGTCTTTTTCAAATTTAGCCATTATTTTCATGAATATATTTGTACCTTTCTCTTTCTTCTTTTCTTCTGATTTTCCTATTATGCATATACTGTTACATTTGCTGTTGTCCCACAAGCCTCTGGGTGCTGTGTTCACTTTTCTTCAATTTTTTTTCACTCCTCTTTTCTTCAGATAGATAGATTCTATTTATTTGTATTTAGATTTACTAGTTTTTCTACCGGCTTAAATCTGTTGTTGAGCCCATCCGGTAAAATTTCTGTTTCATTTCTTATACTTTTCAACTTCAGAATTTCCATTTGTATATAATAACTATCTCTCTGTTGAGATTCTTCATTCGATGACATTGATATCATACTTTAACTATTTCATCATGGTTTTCTTATCTGTGTAAACATGTTCATAATAGCTTCTTTAAAGTCTTAGCTAAATCCAACATCTGGAGACACTCAGAGACAATTTCTATTGATTGTTTCTTTTCTTCAGTATGGGTTACTCTTTTTGTTTTAATACTGTACATTTTAGATAATATATTATAGAAACTCTGGACTTTTTTTTTTCCCTAGAGGGTTTCTATACTTTCTGATTGTTCTCTTTTGGTTTGTTTTGTTTAATAACTTGCCTAAACTTAATTTGTGAAGTTGTCCTACCTCACTACTTACCCTGAGATTTGTAGTTATTGATGTCTCTGCTGTTTTCACCCTCATTTTTATTTCTTAACCTGGATTTCTAAATGTTACACCTTTGTCTGCATAAGTTAACGTTCAGCCAAAGATTGACCAAAAAGTTATGCTCCAGTATATTTAGTCTGCAAGATTTCTACTATTTTCTGACAAATCTCCTCGTGGGTTTGGGAGTACCTTCAGTCTATTTTCAAATCTGCCCCAACTTTTTTCTCCCCCATCCTTTGCCTTTTTAAAAAAATTTATTTTAGAGTTGTGGGGGTTTTCATTAAACCTTTTTTTGTTTCTCTTTTGTGTATACATGCTGACTTTTTCAGCCAGGGATGTATGGGTGATTTTGACCCACTCTAGTCTTTGCTTTGCATGTGCAGAGCTTCTAGTCAACTTGAGATATATGAGGAGTTCATCAAGCCTCTTATGACTGACTGACTTTCAAGAGCTCCCTGTTAAATCCCCTTCTAATCTGCCATTGATTGCTGCAAGCAAGACTTCAAGTTCAAGCTATCAGAGCCACTGGTTTTCCTCGTTCTCTTGCAACTGAGATTACCACTTTAACTGACTATATTCAATATCTTCCTCAGTTGACACCATATTCAATGGTGAAAGACTGAAAGCTTTCCTCTAAGATCAGAAAAAAGGCAAGGATGCCTGCTTTCACCACTTCTATTTAAGGTAGTACTGGAAGGTCCTGGTCAGAGCAGTAAAGCAAGACAAAAGAATGAAGTACATCCAAATTGGAAGGGAAAAAGTAAAACATCTCTGTTCACAGATGGTTTTATCTTATATGTTGGAAACTCTAAAAATTCAACAACAAAACTGTTAGAGCTAATAAATAAATTCTGCAAAGTTGCAAGATACAAAATTAACACATAAAAATCAGTGACATTTCTATATAGTAACAATAAACAATCTGGAAAGAAAATTAAAGAAGCACCATTTATAATGCATTAAAAATAATAACATATTTAGGAATAAAAGGGAGTGCAGGACTTAAACACTGAAAATTACAAACCATTGCTGAAATAAATTAAGGACACAAATAAACAGAAAGACAATCCATTTCATGGATTGGAGGACTTAACATCATTAAGATGTCAATACTAGCCAAAGCTATGTACAGATTTAATGCAATTTCTATCAAAATGCCAACAGCATTTTTGGCAGAAATAGAAAAATCTATTCTAAAATCTATATGAAATCTTGAAGAACTCCTCCCATAGCTAAAATAATCATAAAAAGATGAACTAAGTTGGAAATCTCACACTTTTGGATTTCAAAACTTATTACAAA
Organism: Carlito syrichta; assembly: GCF_000164805.1. Taxonomy (NCBI): domain Eukaryota; kingdom Metazoa; phylum Chordata; class Mammalia; order Primates; family Tarsiidae; genus Carlito; species Carlito syrichta. The sequence continues at coordinate 211,488 of NW_007055603.1, read as the reverse complement.
GCTATGGAAATCAAAACACTGTGGTACTGTCATAAAGACAGACATGTAGACTGGAATAGAATAGAGAGCCCAGAAGTAAATCCTCACATATATGATCAAGTGATTTTGACAGGGGCACCAAGACCATTCAATGGGGAATGGAAAGTTTTTACAACAAATGATGTTGGAAAAATAAAATGTCCACATATAAAACAATGAATTTAGACCCTTACATGGCATCATATATAAAGATTAGCTTAAAGTGGTTCAAAGACCTTAATATAAAATCAAAAACTATAAAACTCTTGGAAGAACACATTGGAAAAAATCTTCATGACATTGGATTTGGCAATGATTTCTTGACTTTGACACCCCCCAAAATAAAAATGAATAAATTTTGGATTACACCAAAATTAAAAACCTCTGTTCATCAACAATCAACAGAATGAAAAGGCAACCCAAAAAGTGGGAGAAAATATTTGCAAATCATATTTCTAATAAAAGATTAATATTCAGAATATATAAAGAGTTTCTACAACTCAACAACAAAAATGTAAATAACCTGATTAAAAATGGACAAAAGATTTAAATAAACACTTCTCCAAAGATGATATACAAATGGCCAGCAAGCACATGAAAAGATGTTCAACATCACTAGTAATTACAAAAATGCAAGTCAAAACCACAGTGAAATACCACCTTAGAGTGACCACTATCAAAAACAGCCAAAACCAAGACAGAAAATAACAAATGTTAGCAATGATGTGAAAAAATTGGAACTCTTCTGTGGTAAAAATGTGAAATATTTCAGCCGTTATGGAAAAGAGTATGATGGTTCCTCCAAAAAATTGAAAATAGAATTAATCTTATGATCTAGTAATTTCACTTCTGGCTGTATACCCAAAATAATTTAAAGCAGGATCTCAAAGAGATATTTGTAGATTTATATTCATAACAGTATTATTCTCAAGAGCCAAAAAGTGAAAGCAAATCAGGTGTCCATCCACAACTGGATGGGTAAACAAGATGTGGTATATACATATGATGATTTTTATTCCACCTTTAAAAAGAAGGAAATTCTGACACATGCTGTATCATGAATGAACTTTCAGGATGTTATGCTAAGTGAAATAAGCCAGTCAGTCATAAAAAGACAGGCACTGTATGATTCTACTTATATGAGGTACCTAGAGTAGTCAAATTCATAGAGAGAGAAAGTAGAATGGTCCTTGCCAGGTGCTGTTTAATGACTGTAAAAATTCAATCTTGCAGCCGGGCTCGGTGGCTCAGCCTGTAATCCCGTGCCTTTGGGAGGCTGAGGTGAGCGGATGGCCTGAGCCCGCGGGTTCGAGACCCGCCTGGGCAGCAAGACCTCATCTCTACAATAAATCAAAAAATCAGCCGGGCGTGGTAGCGCATGCCTGTAATTCCGGCTACTTGGAAGGCTGAGGCAGAAGGATCACCGGAGTCCAGCAGGTTGAGGCTGCGGTGGCCGGGAGCGGCCACTGCACTCCAGTCTGGGCGACAGAGTGAGACTCCAACTCAAAAAAAAAAAAAAAAAATTCAATCTTGCAAGATAAAAAGATTTCTGGAGATTGGTTGCATAATAATGTGAATGTATTTAGAATTTTTTTTTAATTTTAAAGATGTGGGGTACAATTCAGGGATAGGTATACAGATGTTCATTATGCAAGTACCCTTGTTGATGAGGTGTGTCCCTCCCCTGGCAGTTTCCCTCAACTGCCAATCCTACCCCTCCCCCCCTGGCAGTTTCCTTCTACTGCCAATTCCTTTCTTATAGTAATATAATGTATTTAACGCTACTGAATTATACTTTTAAAATGGTTCAGAAGGTATGTTGTATCTTGTATATTTTTTACTACAATTTTTAAAAATTAGTAAAAGATAATCAAGTGAACCCCTCTGCCAGACATAGTGAAGCTACTGATATTCCTGGCTTACCCCGCCCTGGTTGAACTACCACACTGATAGAATGGTGTGGGTGGGCTAGAAGGTAGGGATGAGAGCAGGCCCAGGTAAGAATGCCACAGGGTCAAGCTCTTCTAATCCCCAAATCAGTAGTTTTCCATGAATAAATGCCTCTGTGTTAGTCGAATGCCCATGGGCAAGTTTCAGAATGCTAAATTGGTTGTTTTTTGACAGATGTGTTCAGCTTCATAGAAAGAGGATTTGTGGACCCCCTCATTGCAGAAGTGAATCTGTCTGCAATAATTTTAATCCTTAGTGTCATAGACCATTCTTCATTGATAGATTACTGGAAGAGTAAACAAAAAGAATAAAAAGAGAACTCTGGGTCTGCTCAGTTGACCCCTGACTTTTAGGTGACATACTTCTCAGCCTCAGAATAGGAATTCAGTGGAAGTTCACCAGGATTCCTTAGGACACAGTAGAAACAGCCCCTTGACCAAATGTTCTCCAGAACAGTACTCCATTTTAACTAGTAAGTAGTTGACAGCTGACTTCATCATTAAATTTTGTCCCCTTGGTGAGCAGGATTGTTTTTGGGGGGAGTAAAGAATAAGTCATAAATCAGTTCATGATGTCCTTATGTTAATTTCCCAAGAAAGAAATGTTCTTCCTATCTCTTTTTATTCCTTTCAGATAAATATTTACTATCACCCTTGAAGATAATGGTTTCTATGACAAAGAATTAAAAAACGGATTTCTAACTTTTGAATTCTTCTTATGGATTTTCTTAACAAAGAATTTTGGGAAGCACTTGACTTTATCTTGGGTATGATGATAATAAAAAATTTTGCAGATTACTTATAGTAACTTATTTACTTATAGTAACTTAGGTGCAAATACAGGTATATACTAAAAAAAGACCTCTAAGAAATAGTCAGTGGGATTCTGTTATCACTTCGAATTCTTTATCACAGAGAAGTTAATAAAATCCCTTCATCTAGTATGACTAAGAATAGAGTCTTATTTTGGTCCAGTGGCAAAACTTACCTCTTCATTGGATATTAGCTAAAAATAAGAGTCCAGCCCATTGGGCTAAAAAATGAATGATGGATGAGGTGAGGGTTGGGGTGTTCCTGTGTAACCATTTTGTACTTACGGTCATCTGGGCCACATGATTATGCCTTCTACCTGGGAACTACTTATGTGTTGGTAGGCGGAAGAGGCAGGAGTCATCAATAATGTGGACCACACTTCACTTTCTCAGTCTATGATAAGAGAATATACTTTGTTATGATTCCAGACTTTACAAATGTATTGAGACTTGTGTTGTCTGGTCTATAGTTTATCCTGTAGAATGTTCCATGTGTACTTTAAAAGAATGCTTGCTATGAAAACTCTTAGAGAAGAAAATAAGTTGATTCTAACTGAAAAGTATTCCATTAAATGTACTTTAAATCAGTTCATGATGTCCTTGTGTAAATGAGGCTTCTTCCTATTCTCCTGACTGAGGTAAATTTAACAAGAAGATGTATTTATGATGCAAGTTATTAAGAAAGCAGGTATTATACTTGCAGAAATCCTTAAAATGTTGCTGTCAAATAACTTATTTTTTCCTATCCTTGATTCTAATAAACAGTTGAAGGAGTGAAAATATTTGCTTCCTCACCCTGTTCTTCAACATTTGAGTACATAATATAGGCTTTTTGAGGCCATTCCTATGCATGAACTAAACTATTTGACAGTTATTCAATTAAAAAATTATTCATTTGCTGTACATGGGAAGAACTATACTTGCAGACAAGGACAAAATTACCCAGGATATCAATTTTTATTCTCTGCAATAAAAGGTGGGATAATAGCTAAAAGCAGGGAGCACAAAGCAGCAAAGTACAGCATTATGCAATGTTTTGAGACTTTATTATGCAGTGTTCAAAAGAACTTTCAGTCTTTCAAATGATAAAGTTTTGTAAAATATATTTACCTTTGTTCCTTCAAACTTGGAGTTGATCATTTTGAGTTAGAGTCTTGAGATACAGTGGACATTTTCTAGGATAATTGTAAAACAAGCCATGTTAGAGCAGAATGCCTCCATTTTGCGTAAAGTAAGGAAGACCTTTTTCCAAGACTTTGTACCCTTGCCTTTTGATGTTTTAGAAGCTAAGTAGTTAAGATTGCTTTGTTGCACAATTTATAACCAGTTTAGAAATAACATTGGAGTTCAAGGTCAGGGAGAAGTACTGAAATGGTTTTTCCACATATATTTTAAGAGTTTTGCTTTTTGGGTTATCATTTCTGCCATCCTGCTTCTGTTCTTTCGGTTACATTAAGTGGTTTCCTCTAGGGTTTAAATGCCAATCCAGCACTAAAGATTGTACTCATAACTCTTGCCCCATCATACACTCAATTCCTAGCTGCAGCTGTCATTTCAGATGAAGTGTTCATTTCTGTGTCCTGACATTTCCATTCTGCCTATGTCCTTTTCTTTCTTTGGGAGGATCTTCCTTTTGTTGGGTGCACTTGTACTACCCCTTATACTTGAAGATTTGGACTGCCAATCCTGCTAACTTTGCTTAACTGTTGCCTTGTGTATAGTAAACCATCAAGAATTATTGTTAATGCAAATGAGTCAAATTATCGATTAAATGAAACAAGGATACTGCTTGAGATAACATAAAATAAGACTTTGTTGGAGCAATTTAAATCTACAATAGGCATTATATTTAGAAAAGAATCATGTCTCAAGATATTGTTTTCTGCTTAATAATAGGATGTGATTCTTGGCTGTGTATTTTATCTTAAGAAAACTTATTATACCTGATTATCTCTCAGGGTAATCACTTTTGTGATTGATGTGGAAGGAGCAGAACTGCTTAACTGAGGATTGTCTGTGATCTTGACCTGAAGTTCAGCTTCTTCCAGGGTGTATCTGGACTGTGTGATTGAAGTCATTCTGACTCAGGGGGTGTTTGCAATCCTGGTTTATCCCTGGCTAAGCAGAATTTTTATGCTAGAGAATATCTCCTGATTATCATTAAAGTTCCCTTTGCTTAGATATACTTGGTTTTTCCAGGAAAGGGAATTGGCAAGTTAGAGTCAGTTGGCACCTGACCAGCTATTAGTATTGTGTTCTTCTCCCTCTGGGTGTCAGCTCCCCAAGGGCTCTGTGCCAATCACACTTTAATGATATTTAAAATAGATGAATTGTCTTAGAGAAAAATGTTTCTGCTTGAGAAGCAACTAATAAAATTCTTGAAATCTGATTATAAATGAACTCACAAAAGAGATAAACATTTTGTAAGTCAGTTTGAATTTTTCCTAAACTGAGTTAGTAATAGATGTTTCTTCATTGCTGAAAGTGAGGTGGCATGAGCTTTAAGGCTTTCTGTACATCTCAAATTCTTTATTATCCTGGGAGACAAAATTTGATTAGTTTTCATTTACCATTGGTTGTTCTTTTATTGAAAAGTTTACAAGGTTTTCAATATACTTAAGAAAATTATCAGTTTGAAGATTTTCTTTTAGACTAGACTTGAATTCAATTGAAATTCTTTTAAAAAGTATTTAATGCAAAAAATTTAAATAAAGAAGCAGTTACTCTCTGCTATGGGAGTCTTAAGCAATTTCAATGTATTTAATAAATTTATTTTTGTATTAATTATGGATATGTTTGGTATAAAGGTGAATATGAGCCATGTGCTTTACTATGAAGTTGACACTGAGGTCTGAGATAAGTGATATGTGAGAAACAGGAAATAGTTGAAGTATTATTAGGGTCTTTTATGTAAACTCCTCAAAAAATAGTAATTTATTGGGCTAATTTGCTCTGTCAGGCCATTATACCGTGTGGATTTTTCCATGACTGCAGCAGTAATGAGGTCCCTGCCCAGGTTTGTGAGTTTTTTTCCTTTTTTGTTTTTTTCCTTGCATGTTAAGATCATATTACTTTGGCCTTGATAGTTCCTATTTATCTCATAAAATTTGAAAAAAAAAAACTCAACACAAACACAAAAATAAGAAGTTAAGACGATCATTTAAATCATTTAGCTTTACGTTTAGTCCTGGGTAGATAGTACGCACCAAGCCAGAATTCATCTTTTATTAATTCATTTATTTGCCTATTCAGTTTACTTTTTGCATAATATTATAGAAATATAAACTTGAATTGGATTCAATCCCATCTGAGGTCTGCTATCCCACATACAGAAGGGAAGAAGAAAACGGCCGGCACTTCTGATTTGAATGCGCAACTGAAGAATAGAAACTTTTGGTATTGTTTGAGGAAAGTGTTATGTTTCCTCTTGAGTGACTAGGGTTATTTAGCAAATGGAAAAGTGGTCTTGCCTCTTGTCTTTATATGCAAAACCATCCTGTCATTCCTTTGTTGCTTATAAACAACTAAAGCAAAAGAAAGTACTCAATACTTCCGTGCTTATCTCCAAGTGTGTGAAGTCCCAGGGAGGTTCTAAGGCAAGAGAGGACCTTTCTACTAGAGTTAGTGTTGAGAAGATGGTGGGAGTACAAGTTATGAGTGTTGTCTTAGTGTTGGATTGGCATTTCAAATGGCCCTTAAAGAGTAGGTAAAATCTTGAAAAGAGGTTCTAGAGTGGAAAAAGTAATAAAGAAAGGAAATAACAAGAGGGAAAGTATTTTGGTGACCTATGGAGTCAAGAAGCTAGTTAGACTAACGTAAAGTGGCAAAAAAAGAAGTCCTAGAAAATAAAGTTTATACAAGGATTAGGCAGAGATCAAGGAATATGGGTGTTAGGCTCAAGATTTATTGTACAAGCATAAACTCTTGAATTTTTATTTTGGAGTGATGTAGGAGGACTGACTTCAATAAAATGCCTCACAAACTTCCTACAGTGGGGAGCAGTTGTTCCAGGGTTCCAGCCTTTGCACTCTGGAATCTCTGGTAGATCATGCCCCCCATAGGCTACCTTCCACCAGTGACTGAGCATAAGGGGGATACTCAAGTGCACCATCCCAGCAGTCAGAATTCATTAACTGACCTTGGTTCAAGAACTACCTGACAGATTTGCTGAACCTTCCTTAGATGTTAAGGGAGTCTAAGATGCTTCCACCCAAGTCAAGGTGGGTAAGGTGGGTCTTTCAGCTCTCTCAGCCTTGCCTGGCTCTGTTCACATTTCCCTTTACATAGACATTTTTGCTTAAAAAAAAATTCTTAATCTCATCTTGATGTCTGCATCTTTGTGGACCAGGACTAACTAAGGTATTTAAGGATAGCAATCTGATTGGAAATGTGTTCTAGGGAGCTTGTCTTGAAGCTGCGTTTGCTTGGCTAGTCTGCTGCTCTTCTTTGAATTATATGACTTTTGAGGTGAGTGGAGGAAATTGATGAAAATTTTGAAGATTTAAATTACCCCCTAGGCTGCCCTGTGTGTTGGTAGTAGAGTCATTTACATCTTTTTGTCTTTTTACAAGAATGATGACACATTATTTCATCATTCAGTCATAAACTATGATTAAGTCAAATATTATATATGACTGAAGAAAAGAGATTATGTCAACATTAGGTAATTCAATGTAAACTAAAAATAATGAATAATAAAAATTTCTGCCTCTAGTCCAGTGCTTCTGACGTAGAAAGAATTGATGTCTTAAATGCTTGATGCAGACAGCTTAGAAATGTTAGTCGCTGTTATTTTTTCCCCCAGTATCCTTTCAATACATTTTATCAGGAATTATGGCATGGACATACAATTTCTTAACTTACAGTGCTCCTTCATAAAATTTATGAAAGAATGCTTTTGACAGCCAGAAATTACTTTGACTCAATTTAATATTAATAGAGATATATGTTGAAACATGTACCTTGTTCACCTGTTACTCAGCTTTATGTTCTGCTTTCTCCTGTATTGAAATAATTCTATGTTTAGGACCCTACCACTGATAGCCTTGGATATCATGACAATGTCACAACTTCAGGCTGTAACTTTGCTGCAGGTGCTACTGGAAGGAGAAAATAGGCTGCCAGGCAGAAGAGGGGAAGCCTGGATTCCCACAAATGCTGTGGCCTTGGCAAGTCACACACATTGCATGGGTCTATGAAAATAACATCTACGGGAATAACTGCAATGAATAAATAAAGACTGCTCGGAAAGTTAGCAAGAGTGAAGGAATGAGGGGGCAAGCTGAGAGAAGCCTGGTTGGGGACTGAGGGCACTTTAGCATTACATTGGCAACACTAAAGGAGTGGTTAGATATGGGAGAGGCAGGGTCAGAGGAAGCCACCTAGGGGATGCCAGAGCCCGCAGACCAAGTCAAGACTCAGAATGTCGTGTGTAGAAGGGAAGGGGGAAATGGCCAGTGCTTTCGATTTGTATGCACAAGTGAAGAATAGGCGCTTTTGGTATTGTTTGGGGAAAGTGTATGTTTCCTCCTGAGTGACTGGGGTTATTCAGCCAATGGAAGAGTGGTCATGCCTCTTGTCTTTATATGCAAAACTATCCTGTCATTCCTTTGTAGCTCAGGGAATATTCTAGGAAATCGATGTCCTGTTTATCCATCAATACTTTCACTCATCTGCTTTTCCACTAAGAACAGAGATTGAAAGCAGTCCAAAATTGAAAGACATTTAATGGACACTTTCTTATTTAATTTAATTTAATTTAATTGTGTTTTATTTTATTTCATTATGGGGATGTAGGTTATAAGTGAAGATTAAATACATAAGTAGGTTGCATGCGGGTGAAGTTTGGGATTCTAACTAGCCCTCACTCCACATGATAGTTAGACCAGGTATCCTTTGTGTTTGACCGTATTTATAACTCTTTGATTTTTTGGGGCATTCTTAACAATTCTGGTTATAGTAAAATGTGTTTTCTTCCATAGAAAATGTGTAAAACCCTATAATTCATTGTTACCAGTAGTTTCATAAAAGTAATCATTATTTAAATTAAGGGTGGTAAAGGTAGAAAAGTCAGAAGAACATCTATTTGTGACATTTCCAGGAGTGTTCTTGCAATGAGTAAAACTGAGTGAATTATGCTGTTCTTTAAAAATGTGTAACACATTTTGTACAAAGAAGATAGTCAACCAGATGTAATTTATCTTATAGGTGAATGGAAAAGAGACCAAGAGAAAAAAATAAGTGATTTAATGACCGGGATTTACCCACAGAGTGGAAAATAAAATACAAGATTCCAGACCTTGTCCTTCATGTCATCATCATCTTTGAAAAATCCTGGTGAGTGATTATATTCATTTTGAGAATTGACCTAATGGCTGTGGAAACAGAAAGTGGTCAAGACAAAAGTGCCAATCATATTAAAAGATTGTTTTAGCACTCTTGCAAATGTAATTGGTATGGTATTGTTTTCTTATTTATGAACATGAAAATATGTGACTTGATGTTTTTTAAGAGCACATCTTTGTGAGTTGTATGTAACATATGAAGATGTTCTATACAGAACTAAAACTCCACAGCAACTATGACAATAGCAACAGTGAAAGTTACAGCCTAAGGAATATTCATTCTATACGGAGCATTGAGCTAAAGTGCATTCCATAGATTTTTCCACTTAATCCTTATCACAGGATTCATTAGGGGTAAGTATTTTTACCATTTTATGAGTATGGGAACTGAGGCATAGAGAGACTAAGACATTTGCTGAGGTTCATATATCTAATATATCTAGTCCAAGTTTGTTTTTCTTTCTCCATAGTTAGTACTCTACTCTACTCTTACATGACTGGTAAACTGAATGGTGGTTAGAGTAAACCAGATACTTTCACACATTTGATTTTTCTAAAAGAATATCCAGATTGTAGATGAACCGATTCATATGTCTTTGACATATAATTATTATATGGCTGGTCTTATGATGTCTTATGTTAATTAACCCCTTGCTTTTGGGACAAGGACTTCATAAAGTAGGTATAATTTTGTCAAAAACCAAAATGTCAAGAAATTGAGTTTTAAAGATCTGATTGACTTTTATTAGTAATTCACAAACTGGGCAGCATCCGTCTACAAAATAGAAAGGAGTTTTGATGAGCTGAGCAGAGGATGTGAGCTTTATAGGCAAAAAAAGCTGAAGAGAGCAGAAACAAGGAGCAAAAAGTGGTTTGTTCATTTCAAAGTTACTTTCTTTACAGGGAATCTTGTTGGCTAAATGGGATTTCTTGGAAGTTCAGATCTTTCAAGTAAACAACTTAGGTTTCAGTTTGGTGATGTGCAAACTTAGTATGAATGACTCCATTTGGGGTTGAGCTGTTGAGGCCTAGTGCAGGAGCTCAGACCAAATCAAAGGCCTCCCATAAATTTTATGTAATAGTTTCCAGGCTAATAGTTCAGGTAATAAAGGACCGAGAACATTGGATTGAGACAATAGTAGGAGAAACAAAGTGAAGAAACAGAGTCCTTCCTTCTTAAGGTCCTGGAAATTCACAGATGGTCACCGAAAATACAAGGTATACACATTCTGTGGGCTACAGCGATTGTCTCCAAACATATTTGTTTACATATCTCCTCAGTAAAAAACAAATGGTAAGAATGTCAATACAGATGTGTGTGTGTGTGTGTGTGTGTGTGTGTGTATACAAATCACAAACATATACTACTGGATTAATATATTAAGCAATCTTTTTTTTTTTGCAATAATTGTTTAAAGTCTGCTTATGAGTGAGAACATGCGATATTCAGTTCTTTGTTTCTGCGAAAGATCACTCAATATTATAGACTCTAAGTCCTTCCAGGTTGCTGTGAATTCATGATTTTGTTCTTTATGGCTGTGTAATATTCCATCGTGGTTTTGTACCACAATTTTTTTATCTAGTCCTCTTTCAATGGGCAGCATGGTTGGTTCCATGCTCTTGCTACTGTGAACAATGCTGCGATAAACATACGTGTGCAGGTGTCTTTTTTATAGAGTGATTTGAGTTCTTCTGGGTATATTCCCAGTAGGGCGATTGAGGAGTCATGTGGAAGGTTGATTTTTAGATCTTTTAGGAATCACCACACTGTTTTCCACAGAGGCTGTACTATTCCTTTTTGCCACATCCTCTCCAGCATCTGTTGTTTTTCGGTTTTGGTGATAGCCATCCTGACTAGAGTTAGGTGGTATCTCAGTGTAATTTTAATTTGCATTTCTTTGATGACTAGTGAGGCTGAGCATTTTTTCATGTATCTGTTGACTGTTCACATATCTTCTTTTGAGAACTGTCTATTCATATCTTTTGCCCACTTTATAATAGGACTGTTTGTTTTTTTCTTTTCGGTGCGTTTGAGTTCCTTATAGATCCTAGATGTTAAGCCTTTGTCAGACATAGAGTTGGCAAATATCTTTTCCCAGTCTGTGAGCTATCTCCCCACTCACTCTCTTGGTGGTTTCTTTGACTTTGCAGAAGCTTGTCAGTTTGATGAGGTCCCACTTGTCTATCTTATCTCTTACGGTATGGACGCTTGGGGTTTTGATCAGAAATTGGTTGCCAGTTCCAATTTCCATAAGGGTGTCTCCTGCGTTTTCTAAGGTTCTTGCAGTTTGAGGTTTTACATTTAGGTCTTTGATTCATTTAGAGTTGATTTTTATGTATGGTGATAGATAGGGATCTTGTTTTTATCTTCTGCATGTGGTCAGCCAGTTTTCCCAGCACCATTTACTGAATAGGTTCTCCTCTCCACAGTCGTTGGTTATTAAGCAATCTTTAAAAAAGTTTTTCAAGCTGGGCTCGATGGCTCAGCCTATAATCCCGCGCCTTTGGGAGGCTGAGGTGAGTGGATTGCCTGAGCCCGCGGGTTCAAGACCTGCCTGGGCAGCGAGACCTCGTCTCTACAATAAATCAAAAAATCAGCCAGGCGTGGTAGCACATGCCTGTAATTCCGGCTACTTGGAAGGCTGAGGCGGAAGGATCGCCAGAGCCCAGCAGGTCAAGGCTGCGGTGGCCAGGAGCGGCCACTGCACTCCAGTCTGGGCGACTGAGTGAGACTCCAACTCAAAAAAAACAAAAAAGTTTTTCAACATGTATTAAGTTTAGTAAAATTTTGTAAAGTAATGGATTGAAGGTTGTTTCATGGCTTTTAATATTACTGAAAAATATTGTAGTGGTTTGTTTTCTTGGTCGGGATGTTTAGTTTTTAATATATTTTTCAAATTGTGATGACTTCATGCTACCATTAGCTAACTTTTAAGGGGGAAATACGCTTTTGTGGTAAGATCGATGGTTGACAGTAATGGATGTTAATTCATATTTCAGATAGTCTGCTTAATTTCGATTTTTTGTGACTGATTTCTCCTTGGATCTGATTGTATCAGTATTTCTCAAACTGCATATCACAACAACCTATTAGTGGGTTACAATATAACTAATTTTTAATAAAATAGAAAAGAAAATGTCAGAGTATATTACTAATAAGTATTGTTTTGAGAAGTTCTTGTTTCTGTTACATAGCTCTATCTCTATTTCTGCATATATTTGCATGTCAATACATACATATCTAAATACTGAATCATAATATGAAATATGGTGATCAAACACTTTTGAAAGTATTGAATTAGATCATTATTATTTTTACCCATGACCTGCAGCTGTTGAAAGGCTTATACTAACAGAAAAGAAATGTAAAACGATTTTCTTGCTTTTCTCTGTGATTACCTTGATAGCACTACTTCCAATCCTTGATTCCTTTGCACAGAACTTTTTAAGCTATTTGTGTATTTTGTGAGGATTCACTCAGTTACAACTAGAAAATATAATCTGTAAATTCACTCAGTGAGGCACATATCTACTGTGACAAAATACAAGGATTGCTGGTGCCCTGACAGACACCTTGATACCTCTTTTACCTTAAAAATTTCCAGTAACATACCTGGTTCATCACCTTCAGACACCCTGACTAAGAGAGGTGCCAGTGGCAATCTTTGTGTGACCTAATTAGCAAAGCTTAATTTATTTCAGGAAAAAGTACATTTTTAAAAAGTGCTGGGATTTTAATCCTGTACCCTAATGGGTCATTTTGGATCATGCACTGTGGAACATGTCCCCTGCTTTGTAGGGGACATTGTCTCATAGGCATGCTGAGTAGGGGTGGCTGCCACCCCTGTGTTCTGTTGTGACCTCATTTTACACCACTCCTGTGCTTGCCTACCTGCTCTAGGCTTTACTAGTCCTCAGCACATTAGCACCAGTGACTCTTCTTACCCAGATCCCCACAAGACTGACTCCTCGTCATCATTCAGGACTTGTCCCAAAAGACATCCTCTTGGAGAAGCTTCCTCTCCTCACTTTATTTTTTACATAGCCCCCTTCTCTCTCCACAGCCCCTACTCTTTTTTATTCTATTACTCTCTTTTATTTATTTACTTTTTTACATAACTTATTAATATCTATTGAATGTTTCTTCACTCTACTTCAGACTCCTCTAGACCGGGACTCAGGTCTCTACGGTTGACTTCTGTATCCCCAGAACATTGTCAAGACTGGTAAATATTCTTGGAAAGATTCAATGGATAACTCAGCACTTCTCCTATCCTGCTTCACACAGGCCAGGCCCTTTGAATATCCTTCCTTCATCTGTTTGTGAAAGTAGTTCCTCCTCATGATATCATCTGGCAAGAGATACTGTATTAGGAAGGATGGGGTGGTGGAAGGTGAGCCAAATGCTGTGAGAACTACCTGGAAGAGACACTCATGACTCAGGGGTTGGAGATGGATGCTGGTCCCAGAAATCCTTATGGCTCATATCTGGTGATAAAATGAGCAGGCCACCTATGCATTTGGGAACACAAACGTACAAATGCAGATGGAATATGCTATTAGCTCTAAGGGAGATCAAATTGTTGTGTCCTGTAGATAATTTCCATGATCAGAAGAAATTTGACTTCCAACTAGAGATGTTTGTTTTCTTGAGACACAATTAGTAGAGACTGCTAAGTTTTATCCCAGCATATAAAATAGTACAGTCTGAACTTGGGGTCAACCATATCATATATAGCAGAGTCTCCTGTCATCCTGCCCCATGTCTTAGATGAACAGCTAAGTGATGAAACAAACAAACATAGTGAGTCATGGAAGCTGGGTCTGGTCTGGCTCTGAAATTATTCAGCTGTGCAATCTACATCAGAGTTTGGTAAACAGCTTGGTAAACTATGGCCCACAGACTAATTCCAGGCCACCACCGCTTTTTGTAAACAAAGTTTTGTTGGAACGCAGCCATGCTCATTCATTTCAATATTGCCTTACACACTAAAACAGCAGGGCTGAATAGTTGTGAGAGACTGTATGGTCCACAAAGCCAAAAACATTTACTATCTGTGTTTTTACAGGCAAAGTGTACTGACCCCTGGGCTAGAGAATATCACTTAACTTCTTTCGGCATTGATTTTGTCATTTGTAAAATGAGTTGGACTTAATGGTTTCTGAGATCCTTTTCAGAGCTCACGCTGGGTTTCCCTGGAATCTAAAACACCTTGTCCATAAAGAAATTCAAGGTGATACTGATTTAAGGTTATACTCATCATCTTCTCAGAAAGCAAATGATTTTAAGAAGTTATGTTCTCATTAAATGGACATAAAATTTTTTACCATATATATCTCAAAGTTATGTGGAGTATTTCAGATTGAGATCATTTCTGTGGTTTGGTATTTAAGTGCTTGGAACAGTAAGCTCACTGTGTAGCTTCATACCTTCCCACTGCTTTCCCCAGGGGCTTTACTAATTGTAAAGTAACTCTGAGAACTCTGGATAAATGGGTTCACTTACAATCTATAATGCTTTTAGTGTGGATCTGGCATATATTTCAAAATAATTGAGTAAATTTCAAATTTCTCACCATAAAAAAACAGGTGATCATGCCACATTGTCTACATTGTAACCAGTCAATCAAAAATAATACTAATTCAAAAAGAAGTTTTAAAAAGTCAAATTTAATGTTAATTTCCCAGTTGAATTTCTTTGACTTGCTGTGAGGTAATTTATAGGCTAGATAAGAAAATTATTAGTCAATACATCTCACAGGAGAAAAACTCTGGTTTGGGAAGAAACTGTCTTGATTAAGTTAGAATCAATTCCATTATCTTGATTGATTTTCTTGTTTTGCTTTAAATTATAAATGCTTAAGTAAATAAAAGCTTCATGGATACCTTTCAAAGATCATTAGATCTGCAAAAATTTTGTTCAAGTCATAAAATTTGCATTGGATATTTCTCCTCATATTTATCATATCTTCCCTATTCCTACTAACTGCGCTCTGTATCATAAGCCACAGAATACAAACATCACCAAATCATGTAGTCAAATGTTTCTAACAAACTGCACAAAAAGGAACCGAATACATTGAACTTGTATCTGAAGATAAGAAGTATGTTGCAATTTAGGCACTCTGTCCTTCATTCAGTAAACATTTATTGAGCATCTACTATGTGGCAGTTCTGTGCCAGAAGGTGAAAGAGCTCAGATTTATGTTAACTTTCATAGACTGGAAAGCTATAAAATTGTAAAAATTTCACTCTATAATTCCACTTGATTACTATCGCCAAAGACTGGAAGAGAATCAGACCAAGGTGTTGCCCCACCCCTCAGGTTTGTGTGGGACCTTCCTGGAGGATTACTGACTGGAGTGGTGGGGTGGAGAGGTGAGCCTAGCCTCGCACTACCTGGAGATGTTCCATCCTTCCCCAGGTGAGCTTTCTTATATGGGATGTTGGAATGGATGGGGAAGGCCAGACACTTTGTGGACCTGAGGATAGGACAGAGAAAAGGGGCACTGGCACGGTACCAGGACAGAACAAGCTCTGCAAGCAAGAGGCCTGATTCCTAATTCTCACACTGTTCTGCCTCCTAGACTCAAGCAGGAGGCTGGGTTTTCAGCTAATGGTGAAAGGCCTCTTTGGATCTACATAGCACCCAGATAACTTTGGTGTTTGGCCAATACCTACTTCCAATTAAACTCAAAATGCTGCTCCTTTCTTGGGATATGGAGTGGTAGGACCCAGGGGTCTATGAAATGTGAAAATTCTTTACAATCTATCACTCTTCAATGGTGACCAACAGTAATAAAAATAGCATCTCAGACCTGCCAATAGGTAACTTTTTGCCTTTGGACAAGAAACTCTCTGAGCTATACGATCCTGGTATGTGAAATAAGGGAACTGGACTAGATTATCTTTAAGGTTTTCTCCTTCTTACTTGTTATGAGTTTTGGTCTTATATTAGACTCTCAAATTAGCTTTGTTTATACAGGGCTCATACTCCAGTGATACCATGATAGTAGATGCTGTCACTGCAGTACCTGTTCGTTGGTACTCACCATTTCTGCTGGTGTTTGCTGCAAGCACCCATGACTTGCCAGAGTCTATTGTCTGGCTGCTGAGCTACACTTGGCTGGAAATGCTGGGGAGTTAAAATCTCCAGTAATAGTCCTCAATTAATGCCAAACGTGAGTTGAAGAAACATATCCAAGCATCCTTGTCCCCTGGGAGAGACACCTCTGAATTTGGTTCTTTCTTCCTCACAGTGGTAACTTATTGATTAATGCACACTGGGTTGGCCTCCTTCCCTTCCTCTCTTATGTCACGTCCCAATAAACCAGTTGCAGTTAGATCCTGATCTCAGGGGAACTCAACTGAACGCCAGCCCCAAGTAAGTTCTGCTGTGATTCATCTGATAGCTTTCGCATTAATTCACACTGGGCCATTCCTTGAGGAGTATGTTTTATTTGCCCCCACTGGAGTTGCCAGATTTAGCACATAAAAATGCAGGACTCGCATTAAATCGGAATTTCAGATAACAACAAATAATTACTTAGTATAGGTATGTCCCATCCCAAATGTTGCAAAACACATACCAAAAAAATATTATTTATTTGTAATTCAGACATAATGGGAGTCCTGCATTTTATCTGGCATCCTTAATTCCAGCTCTTGTTGGGGAGGATTAGACATTGCAACTAGACTGAATTCCACAGCTGGGGAAAGGAAGAGTGGGTTGGAATTGGCTTAGAGGATGCAAAGTGCGTGGTTCACGTCTGTAATCTCAGCAATCTGAGAAGCCAAGGCTGGAGGATCATTTGAGGCCATGAGTTCGAGACCAGCCTTGACAACATAGTGAGATCCTGTCTCTAGAAAAAAAAATACATTCTTTTTAAAGAGAAGATGCAGGGTGTGGAGGAGTGAAGCAGGCCTATTTGACAATGTCCAGAGATAAAGCTGGATTAAGAACCAAAGAGCTGGTGGGCTGGTGAATAAGGCGTTAATTCAGAGGGTTTGGGCAGGGAGACAAAAACCAGGTACGGCTTAGCAAAACTGCAACCAGCAGTCTGAAATCTTGTGGGGGTGGATATGCCGAAGTGGCTGAACTTTCATGGACATTCTTCACTTCTCTAGCCCTACTGCCTAGCGTAGTGCCTGAGTCATATGTGGTGCTCAGTAAACATTGAATGAATGATAGAAGAGGAAGATTGATTAAAATATGAAATTCTGCCAACTGTGAGTTTTATGAGAAATGATGCCCACTGAAAAATACACAGGACTTTTCTGAACAATGATTTGTATCTCATTATAAATGCATAGAAAATATGAATTGCTATGTGAATTCTAGGTTATGAGCTTTTCTAATCCTTTCCTCATTTTTCATTGCAGGTATAATTCAACTTAAATCTTTCATGGCTAGACAGATTTTTGAATGCCACTTGTATGTTCAAAGCTAATTTGCTTAATAGCCGACCTATCTGAACCTTGAACAGTATTACTGAAGCATTTAGATTGAGAGAAAGAGTTTGGGTAGAAAATTTCCTCTCCAATTTCAGAAGACTAATCAATTTACATGTTTAATGACGTTCGCTTTCTTTTTTTCAGGAAGGCTGAAAAGGAGGATAAAAGCTCATTCTATGTTTATTTTCTGACTATAAGTTCAAAGTTGAGAAAGATTAGTTTTATTCTCAGCAAGTCATGTGATATTTTCCCTACTCTTTTACAGAGAAAAACAAGAGAAAATAGGAAGATAAATGACAGCATGTAGATAACACAAAATAGAGGCAACATTTCCTCAGTTTTACTTTTACTTTACAAAACAGCAAGCAGGTTGCTCTCTGAAGGGTAGCTTTAACTTAAAAGCGTTCTGTGTATGATATATTTTGGAGTTAACATTCTGAGTTAACACTGGAGCAGCCACAGAAGAAGGGCAGAAATCTCTATCGGGACAGGGTCAATTATTCAGACCAATTCCACAGGTAAAATAATTTTCGAAAATCTTAAAATTACTAAAGAGCTGACAAAAGTACCAAAGTGAGGGAAAATGTAAAATGACAAGTGTTGGTGAGGATGTGAAGACATTGGGGCCCTTGTGCCTCACTAGTGGGAATGCTCTATGGTGCAACCACCGTTGAAAAGTTACTCACAAAATAACCATAGACATTTCATATGACCCAGCAATTCTACTCCAAGGAATATGCTTAGAGAGCCCCAGTTTTTCAGAAACACAAAAATATTTCCTCTACACCCCACACTGTTGAAGATGACACTTTTCAAAGTTTTATAAGTTTCAGTTTATCAGCATTTTGGACTATTTCAGAATGCTTTCTTCTTAAGATCAGATATTTGGCAAGAATTTTTACTCTCACCACTTCCATTCAGCATTATATTGGAGGTTCTAACAGGTATATAAGACAAGGAAACAAAACAGATTGGAAAATAAAGAAGGGAAGTGGATTTCATTTGGAGATTACATGATCGTCTATGTAGAATATCCTAAAGTATTTTTTAAAAATCTAACAGAACAATAGTGAGTTTAGCAAAATTACAGATTCTAGGTCACTATAGTGATGAAGCATCCAAACTAAAAAAAAAAAAAAAAAATTTACAGTAATGTCAAAGAATATGAAATACTAAGGGATAAATTTAACAAAATATGTGACACATCTGTATACTGAAAACTGTAAAATATAGCTGAGTAAAACTGAAAGAGCCCTAAATAAATAGAGAGATGTACTATATTCATAAGTCAGAAGACTCAATATTGCTTAGATATCAATTGTCCCTACTGTTCTGTAGATTCAAGACAATCTCAATTGCAACCCAACAGGCTGTTTGATAGAAATTAATAAGCTAAATGTAAAATGTATAAAGTAATACATAGGATCTAGAGTAAGTAAAACCAGGAATTGAGATGATGGATATCCCAATTACCCTGTAATAATTTTATCACTATACATTGTATGTTTGTATCAAAATATCACATGTATCCCCTCTATAAGTACAACTATTATATATCCATAATAAAAAAATTAAAAAGTGAAAAGGCAAGTGGGAGAAAATATCTGTAAAGCATATATTCAACAAAGGATTTGTATCTATAATATATAATGGGCTTTTACAACTCAATAATATGAACACAACTCAATTAAAAAATACTTCATGAAAGAAATAAAATATATGGACAGCAGATTTACACATGAAAAGTAACTGAAATAGCAAGATAAATAGAGCAGAAGACAATCATCGAGGGAAGTCAAATGTGCTGGGGACAAGAAGAAGTGCATGTGAAGTATGTTTCTAAGTCTGGTGTTTGTGAGTTGGGGCTACCTGTAATAATTACACTAAATCCCAAGTAACATAAGAAACTAACTTGAGGACCGTGAGAGACCCTTCTAAAATTTCCAGATATTAAAGCAATTCTCCTTTGAGATGAAGATGAATGCTTTCTAGTTCCACCTCCTTTGGTTGCCCTGCCATTGAGCCTGGTAGCCATTGCTACTGTTTAAGCTCTAAAAATATACTTTCATTGTTCTTACCTGTTAAATAAGGATGAACACACCATGTCCTCTCATTAAAGTTCTGGGAGAAATATCCATCAATGACTCATTTTACAAAAAAAATGAAAAAAAGTTGAAAATCATCCCTTTGAGGAATGGAGGAGGAATCAGTCCTTCAGAATGAAAGCTACTGTTTATGGGAGGTAAAATCTCAGTTAATATGCCCAAGTAGAAAGCCTAATTTAAATTTTTTTCTCCTCGAATGAGACTCAAAAACTGGTAAATATATGTATATTCAAGTAAACATATTTCTTCAATTTGGTTTAATAATAATTTATTGAGCTACACACTATGTGCCTATCTGCCTCATATTAAACACTGCATGAATAGTACGTTTTTGCCTTTGAATAACTTACAGTCTAGTAAGAAAGAAAACAATTTACTTATGTCAGTTTTTATTATTGAAAGCCTGCTATGGGTAAATCCATTGTTCTAGGTTGCGTCTATAATAAACAAAGTACAGTCGACTCTGTATCCCTGGCTGCTTCATCTGTGGATTCAGCCAACCACGGATCAAATTTATTTTTTAAAAAGCATGGTTGCATCTGTTCTGAATATGTACAGATTTTCTTCTTGTCATTATTCTCTAAATAATACAGTGTAACAACTATTTACACAACATTTACAATATATTGGGCTTTGTAAGTAATCTAGAGATAATTTAAAGTATATATAGGAGAATGTGTGTAGGTAATGTGCAAATACTATACCATTCTATAGAAGGGGTTTGAACCTCCTCAGACTTTGGTATCCAAGGGAAGTGTTGAAGCTAATCTCCTATGGATACCAGGGGACGACTGTAGACATGGAGCTTGCATTCTACTAGAAGTAGTGAACACAAGTACCTGTGATGTAAGGGAGAGTGTGAACACTGCTTTTACAGAGGTACAAAGTCCTTTGGAAGTACTGAGGTAGGGTGATTAACTCCTGGGAGAAAGTGGATGGCATCATAGAATATGGGCCGTGAATCAGGTGTTTGAGGAAGGACTGGTTTTGGTCAAGAGAAGGGAAATGGTATTCTAGTAGAAGGAAAGACAAAAACAAGTGTTTGGAGGTGGACAATCATAGGGAGTTCATTACTTTCCTTAATATGATTGGCTCTGAAAGTATGAAAAATGGCAGAAGGAAAAAAGGGCCAGAAAGGGAGGCTGAAGGTGGAGGCAGAGGCCTTGACTGTCAGGCTGAAGATAGAAAAAAAAATTTTTGAACAACTTTAAATGATTCTCAGCAACTTCTTTGGAGGAATAGAAAATTATTTTCTCAACTATAATATAGTAGTCTTATTTATTTTTCTCTTGGCCAGTCAAAAAAGATGAACATATTCATATGTCATTTTAAAGGCATTCAACGTGTACCTTTAGGTTTCCAAACTAGGAAAAATAGTCCAATTTTATATTTTAAAAAATGGAAACATGAAATGAAATCTTTCAAATCTGCTGCTCAGGGATATTTTCTTTACCATCTAGCTTTTTGAGCATAGGGGCATGTAGTCTAATTCTTTCGTATTTGCTGTTGTGCAGGCCGTTTGATAGGTGTAATCAGTTATGATGTAAAAACGCAATAATCCAGTTGGTAGTTCTCAGTATTGTTAAGTAACAAGTGTTTCCAAATTTGAAAAAAAGAGAGTGAGAAAGAAAAAAAATTCACCATCTTCAGCCAAGGAATAGATCTGGAAAACAGGTTAGAAATAAGAGACTGTTTCTGGCAGCTTCTGCTCTTAGGACCCAGCTCTCAAGTGGAGGGTCCTCCCCGTATCCAGGCTACACTGAACACCCTGGATGGGACATGGTTCACCCAGCTCAGAACACCATTCTGCTTTGTTAAAAACTCTTTTCCCCTTCTTATCCTGGAAGAAATGGGACACAGCACCTCTCTTTCCTGCCCACTTAATACCCTTTCCCTTAGGAACCTCAAAGCACAAACCACAGCCCTTCAGCGACTGACCCCTCTAACTAATCTCCAGAATAAGTCCCAGAGGCAACAGAAAACCCGTACTGACATAATTTGCCACTTGAGCATCTCGTCTTCCTTTTGATCACACCCAGTCCCAAGACAACTTCCCCTCTGCACTGTTTTTCCCTCTAGCATGCCTTTCTTTTTAATGAGATACCATCACTTGTAAACTTGCTGAACTGCACTTTTGCTTTTGAAACCATCCACCTAATTTTCTCAGTGTTGAATTTAAATAGACTGCTGTTAGTGTATTTAATTGAAAAGACTTCCCCCCCCCTTTTTTGTTTGGTATGAATCTATGGCTCTTAAAGAAACATTCTACCTGTAGTTGATTAAGGTCATACAATTGGTCAGGGCATTTATGTCCTCATTACTCTGCCATGATAGGTTCTGCTGTCAAAGATGAGCTAGGAATAGTTTGCCAGAACAAGCCCTTCTTGCAATGGAATGACAGAAACCAAGGTAAAAATAAAGAATGTGTAACCAAGGAGAAATGAGCATATTCCAAATAGCAGGTGTTAGAAGCTTGGAAACTGTGGTAGTGAGAGGTTTGGCAGATGTCATTGGAGAGTTGGTATTTCCCACTTTCAAAGTGTCTCCATTTTGATAAATTGAATTGGCCACCTGCACTTGGGCACATGAGTCCTGTGTTTCACCCAAAGCCTTCACTGTTTACCTACAATTTTTGGCATGAGCCCATCTCAGATGTAAATTATATTCCTCTTCTTTTGAACAACCTCACTAAAGAAATGGGTTTAGAGCAGTGGTTTCAACTGGGCTTGATTCTGCTTCCCAGGGAATATTTGGCAATTTATGGAGACATTTTTGGTTGTCATGACTGAGGAGATGTTACTGGCATCTACTGAGTAGAGGCCAGAGATGCCACTAAATATCCTACAATGCACAGGTCAGCCCCACAAAATAAAGAGGCATCCAGTCCCAAATGTCAATAATGTTAAGGTTGAAAGAACCTGATCTAAAGACACTCCGAATCACTCAATAGACTATGCCCTAAATGTCCCCTGTCTATGACACATGAATCTAGTGCTTTCTAAAAGCTTTCTCGGTCAGCTTTTTCTCACTGAGTTTAGATTATTGGAGAGGATCTAGCACTGAAATTGGCAACCTCCGAATAGCTTTAAGGTAGACGTGTCAAATCTCAAATTTGGATGAAATACAAGAAAGCCACGGGAGAAGTTAAGCAGCAATTTGAAATCTAGGAGCAATGTGAGAACTGTGTGCAGGTGGCTTCACTCCAGCTCGGAGCGCCAAATATCCCATCGTGAGTTCTCAGATGAGGAGGTGCAAATACGCATTTTCATCAGAGGCAGATGCTGAAGCTGCAGTTATGGCCTCTTCAGACCTTCAGAGGGTGTCACTTCATTCCCTCTGTAATACCACTTCCATTATAGCTGCACTGGGGTGTCTGATTCAGAGGAGTCCGTGCAGAACTGTGATCAGTAATCATGTTTCTTGATTTGGTCATTTTTATGCTCCATGCAAATCTGATTGCTTTTTTCTTAAATGAGTAGCCTGTAAGTCTTTTCTCATGGTCAGGAAAAAAGTCCCTGTTAATAATTTACAAAAGACAGAGCCACTCCCCCTTTGCATTCTCAAATCTCTCAGAGCATGTGATTGTTTAAGCATATCTGGTTTCCAAGTAGCTGAGTGATGAAATGTGATTGGTCTCTCAGCATTGATTCCTCCTCTCCTTACTCTCTCACTCTTCTTGGATAGCAGTTGTTTCTTGTGATACAATCATTCTTCTTATAAAAGAATAAAGAAGAGGATTCTCTCTTTCTATCCTTAGGAAAAGGTGGGCTGTTTTGGCTTCCTACCATGGAGGAGGACCTTGAAGGAGAAAATTGGCAGACCTTCTCCATTCCCTGGGGCTTCGACAGGGTGGCTGAGGACGAAGGAGAACATATTTGCCAGTGAGTAATGGTCTTCAAGCAAAAATATCAGGGGTTTTATTGTTGTTTTCTGAGATGAGCTCATGCTTTTCAGTAGGATAAATTTATTTGGACAAGGGTTGAAAGCCATGTCTTAGCATTATAAAAGAATGATGCCTTGATAGAAAAGTGATGAGGTCCTTCTGAGTTTTGTTGAGGCCATCTGAATGTTTAAAAAGAATATTACAGGTGAGGCAGAAATCACCTGTAAAAAAAAAAAAGGGAGAAAGTCATATATTTTGGTTGTTTATTTCCTTAGGAATAAATGTCCACAGGTGCTTTTTTGGGGGGAGGGGAGGCTGATTTTAGCTGCTTATTCATGTATATGGTATTATAATAGGCTATAATTCACAGTAAACTTTTGACTGCACTTTTTACAAGGGAAATTGTTTTGTGCTATGTTTATTTTCTTTTAAAAATGGTATCTTCTCAGTGATAAATATATCTGTCAGGATGAGGAGTTTTGATTTTTCAACAAAAATGCAGTGTTAGCTATGCAAATAGATTTGTATTCAATTGCTTATGTTCAGTGGTCTTTATAAATAAGTTTTCTCCTTTGAGAAACACCACAATTTTACAGAAAGTTCAGAGTATTGCTGAGTGACTTATGACTTATATAAATATGTAATTCTTTTTTGAGGTTGTATAACTTTCAAGTATGAGAAATTCATCAGTAATGCACACACTTTGAAATGCTAATTGAAAAGTTTCCAGTCATTCTGCTACTTAATGCTTTCTCATTAATCACTGGTACTGTGTGTTATAAGCCACTTATAAATTTGTTTAAATGATATGCTTTCAGTAGATTTCTATGATTATTGAGCGTTTAAACATTGCGATACTAACATCATGTGTAGGCACAAATATAGAAGAACTACCACAGGCTAAGAGAAGCTCTCCAAATTGATAAAAATCATTGCCCTCGACTTTTACTTCTTGGGACTTTGCATCAGATACTTTTATAGAGTGACCATAATTTTCTGTGACAATAATTACTTGGTGACATTATTTGTTTAGACCACTTTTGAGATAAGTGCAAATTAAACTTATTTCTCTTATACATTTAATTGTAAGAAAAATTTTGAAATTGATGTTATCATCCTATAGGGCTAAAACACACAGGATCTGATGTTTTGGAACTAGCTACTATGATTCCCAAAAGCTATTGTTGGCTTGTGATGTCATTTAATTGGATGATTTTTCTTTTTAACACCTACATTTTTCTCCTGATTTCATACTTAAAGGGTGAAATGATTGAATATTTGGGTTCTGAAAAGTCACCACTTAGGACATGGGATCCAGGGATTTATGTCTCTTATCTTGCCAGTCAATAATGTTCAAAGAAATAGATTCAGCTCCAAGCTCACTGAAGCATATTGTTTATGGGTTTGGGAGGAAGTAAGTAATAAAAGAGGTAAGAAATATTTGAAATAAAAATACTAAGGCCAGACCGATGAATTCCATTTTCAATAGTTTTTTGGCCATAAATTTGACTCGATGTATCTCATAAAAGGTCTGATTGTGTCTTGTTTCTGTAGAATGAGTGGTAGGTATGTCTTTAGAGACATATCTACCCTGAATGTGTCTAGTTATTTGATAGTCATTAGATGGTCCAGATTAGTGTATTATTTTGTTTTTATAATATTTTTATAAATCAACATTAAATGCAACCATTATGATAACTTCAGCTTAGACCTCCGGTGGAAGATCTTTCAAGTATAGAGCTATATAAGATTGGTTCAAGATTCAATGGGCGAGAATAATTATCATAGAGCCACAAGTGATACTACCCTACTTGTGCTGCTGACTCCATAGGAATAAGGTCTAAAATCCTTAGTCTGTTTTCCAACCAGGCAGTTCAGTTTTCCCAGACTGAGGGTCCCCATACCTTTCTATCTGTGTGCTTCATGACTGATCTGAAGGAAGTATTATGAGACTGATGTGAAGAAGAAAGTTTTCTTTCCTGAAGTTTTATCACTCTTCAAAATTAAAGTGACCTGAGGTTGTTCTTGTTATTTCTGCTGTTGATTAAAGAGCAGTTAATTCCTTTGCCCAGTAAAGCAGGCACATGGAATGGTTAGGACTGTATCATCTGGAACCAGCTTGGCCTGGTGTACACCCTGAAATCTTCACTTACTTTTTAGCTGTATAACTTTGGGCCAGTTGTTCAGCTTCATTAAACCTCAGTCTCCTCATCTGTAAAATGAGGATAATACCTACCTCACTAGATTAGAAGGATACATGAGTTACTATAGGAATAGCTCCTAGCACATTGCCAGGCTCATTCAATTATGTTGTTATTGATGATGATTCTTATTGTAAGTACTGTAGCAGTGACAGCAGAGACTTTCAAAAGTAATCTTGTTTGCAAGCCTTGTTTGGGTGAACTTGTTTGCAAGTTCAGTTTGGGTAAAAGTTATAGGTTATATTGCTATAGTAATATTCTAATAGGAAGAATTATTTATTTAGGACTTGGGGAAAAGGAGTGAGTACAGAAGAATAAGAGAGAGTTTTAATACTTCTGTCCTAGGTAATTTCTTTGTTTTTTAAACGTAAAGTCTTGGTAGCAGGTATAATGAAAATGGAGCCTATTATCAGTGGGTTTTAAGGAAATAAGTTAAGCAAATGGGATGAGTTTATTTTAATTCAGCAACTATTTATTGAGAACCTACCACTATGTAAAGTGCTGTAGTGCAAAGATAAAGATAAGGATATAATGAGATACTGTACCTGCTAGAATAGCTAAAATAAAAATGCAGGCAAGAATGTGGAACAACTGGAACTCTCACTGCCAGTACAATTTACTGGCAAAGTAGTATAGCCACTTTGGAGACAGTGTGGTAGTTTCTCATAAAGCTAAACATACATTTGCCATAAAACCCATATAATCCCACCCCTGGGTA
This sequence comes from Carlito syrichta, assembly GCF_000164805.1. NCBI lineage: Eukaryota > Metazoa > Chordata > Mammalia > Primates > Tarsiidae > Carlito > Carlito syrichta. Next base: position 185,004 of record NW_007055603.1, on the reverse strand, counting down.
TGTATCTTAGGGGAATGGAAACTTATGTGCACACAATAACCTCTGGCAAATGTTTACAGCGACTGTATCAAAATTGCCCCAGGCTGGAGACAACCCAAATATTCTTCAGTGGATGAGTGGATAAATAAATGCTGTTAAATCCTCAATGGAATATTACTCAGCAATAAATAAGAGCAAATGATTGACACACACAATAAATTGGATGAATGTCAAAGGCGTTGTGCTAAGTGAAAGAAGACAGTTTTAAAAGGTTACATATTACATGATTCCATTTCTATTACATTCTCAAAAAGACAAAACTCTAGTGACAGGGAACATATCAGTGGGTGTCAATGGCAAAGGGTTAAGGGAGCATGTGTTATCATCTCAGGAGATGAAACTATTCTGTGTTCTGATTGTGGTCATGGTTACACAAAGCTATACAAGTTATAAAATGTATAGAACTGTGCACTCCAAAAGACAATTTTACTGTATGATCATTTAAAACATGAAAAATATAAGTTTCTTGTCCTTAAGGAGTTCACAGGTCCTGGAGGGAAAAACACAAACATAAATTATTATAGTACAGTGGGGGGCTAGTGATTAAGGCTAACACATACTAAGGGTAGAACTACCAACCATAATCATAATTATTTAACTGTATATTACAATGTAATAAAAATAGAAATAAGGTGCACAATAAATGGAATGTGCTTAAATCATCTCAAAACCATCCTCCCTCGGTCCATGGAAAAATAATCCTCCGTGAAACTGGTCCCTGATGCCCAAAAGGTTGGGGACCACTGCTCTAGGGCATTCAAGAGGAGTAAAAAGTGTGGGCTGGGACTGGGGAAGTGAGACTGTGAACGGATTTACAAAGGACCTTGTATAATAAGGGAGCATGTTGTTTTATGATACAGGTTGAGCATCCCTAATCAGGAAACCAAAAATCTGAAATGCTCCAAAATCTAAAACATTTTGAGCATTGAGATGATGCCACAAGGAAAAATTCTACACCTGACCTCATGTGACAGGTAGCAGTCAAACCTTTCTTTTATGCACAAAATAGTCAAAAATGTTGTATAAAGTTACCTTCAGGCTATGTGTATAAAGTATACATGAAATGTGAGTGAATTTCATGTTTAGACTTGAGTTCCATCCCCAAGATATCTCATTATGTATATGCAAAGGTTCCAAAAATCCAAAGAAAAAAATTGAAATCCAAAACACTCCTGGTCCCAAATATTTTGGATAAGAAATGCTTAACCTGTAGTAGATTTTTGGTGTGTTTAGAAGGTGCTGGGAATAAGGCAGCAGAGATGGTGATTTGATAAAAGAGAGAGAAAGTTGGAGGGATGAGATAAAAGGAAGAGGTATAGGGTTTGGTCTTAACTGTCAAGTGCTAGAGAACTTTCTGGCAACACGTGTGGCTTTAATGGAAGACTGCCTCTTAGAGACATCTCTTCATTAATTCATTTATCATTAATTCATTTGAAAACTTTTTATTGAGCACCCACTGTATGACAGGCACTATTCTAGGTCCAGGGGATCCAACAATGAGCAAAACAAAGGCCCAACTCTTATGGAGTTGCTATTTTAGGGGCTGAATGAGCTGAACTTTGGCAAATTTTGGAATGTAAAGGGCCTCTGAAGCATCTGGGTTAACAATACTTAGTAAGTAGGTGGTAGCTGAGAAGAGCAGTTGGGCTGAAAATACAAATTAGGGGTTACTGGCACAAAGACAGAAATTGGAGCCTTAGAAGTTGGTTAAATAATCAATTTTTTTTTCCACCACAGTTCTCAATGATTTGCCATCAGAGTTGGTCCTTGTGCACAAGAAGGAGAGATGCATCTAGCTTATGACATAATCTCAAAGATGCTCATCCATATTTCTTTTTTATGACATTCTGGTAAAGGGCTCTTTAATCTTTCTAGAAAATACTGTCTCAAAATTAACAAGTATCTCTGACATGCAGAGCATTATACTAAGCTCTAGAAGGAATGGAAAATAAATAGTAGACCTGGTCCCTGTTCTGAAAACACTTAGCATGTACAAGGAGAGATCACCTTTGTACAGTTTGTAAATGTCCAGGTACTTGAGAATAGCCATAAACAAACAAGTAGAAATTCTAGTCTGCTGAGGAGACAGAATCTTCCAGTATGTATGCATAGGCAGAGCTGTAAGCAGTCATCAAGGACACTGACAAAGGCATATGTTCTGAAGCCTGTTACTGATGCCCTGAATCCATGGCATAGGCCAAGTTTTGGGATTTGATTTGGGATAATGTAGATGGGCATTTAGTGTTTTGAAGAGGTTATTTTAATGAAACAATTTTGACGTGACTGTGTTAGAGTTCTTGTGAGTCAGGTACCTATTGATGCCACCACATTGACGTAGCCCAAAACCAAATCATTAAAATTCCGGTTGTTCTGATAACCAGGAAATAAACAAATGGATGTCCTTTCTCCATTCTAGGGTCTCATCTTTCCTGTAGGAGTTGGGACAAGGTGGGATTCAGAGATGCGATGGTGAAGGAGTAGGGTCCAGGCATCATCTGACAGGAAAAGCACCCATGACAGGGATTCATGTGCTAACCTTGTCCTCAACTCATAAAGGACTTTTTGACAGTCTCAGCTGAGTGACTACTTTTTTTTGGAGATGTCATAGACACCTTGAATAAATGTTCTTAGCACGTTGATTAGTTTCGCTTTTAAAATCACATTGGTTTTACTTGTTTATATTCAATAAAGAATTACACTTACTCAACTAGATATCTAACTTATTTCTTTTTCCATTTGATAATTGAGGTGATGGACATCTCTGCTATTTTGAGGGTATCTTGGTTAAACTCAGTTTTATTCATCAGTGCTATGATGGATGCCCAGGGAAAGGAGGAGGAAGAATTTATGTGTACTTATTTTGAGCTCTGTATGGCACAGAAAGTCTTCAAATAAATTTTGAACAGTATAACATATGTATACACACACACATATATACATATACACACACACACATATATATATACATATCCATATATACATTATTCACCAATATTCATATTATTAATTCTTTGAATTGGTGGTTTTTAAGAGATAGTTGATATATCCTTTGAGACTTAGTTCTAATAGTCTTAAAAAGATTTGTATTTGTTTTTTAATTAAAAAATGAATTCATACTTGTAAAAATTTAAAAAATACTGACATGAATAAAGTAGAAAGTTATGTCTACATGATTAAGGAGAAGTTAAATATAGAATTAGGATCAGGAATGTCTATTGTATGTATGACTTTAATGAAACATCAATTTTACATTTTGGTGGGCCCTTTTGACAAGGGACCTGACTCAGAATTGTTGAGTCATAGTGTTCCTTGCATTCAAAGTGTGCATCAAAATGGCTGCATCAAAACTGTTGTGTCATTCTACTTCTGGGTAAATATCTAAAAAAATTAAAAGCAGAGTCTTAAAGAGATATCTGTACACCCATACTTATAACAGCATCATTTATGATAGTCAAGAGGAGGAAGCAGCTCCTGTGTCTTAACAGTGGATGAATGGATACGTAAAATGTAGTATATATATACAAGGGAATATTATTTGGCCTTTAAAAGGAAGGAAATTCTGACACATGGCATAACATGGATGGACTTTCAGGAAATTATGCTAAGGGAAATAAGTCAGTCACAAAGAGACAAGCACTGTATGATTCTATTTATATGAGGCATCTAGAGTCGTCTGATCCATAGGACAGAAAGTAGAATGGTGGTTGCTAGAGGCTGGGGGGAGGAGAATGGGGAGCTTTTTAGTGGGTATAGCATTCAGTTTTTTAGGATAAAAAGCATTCTGGAGATTGGTTGCATAATAATGTGATTAGCCGGGCTCCGTGGCTCAGCCTGTAATCCCGCGCCTTTGGGAGGCTGAGGTGAGTGAATTGCCTGGGCCCGCGGGTTCGAGACCCGCCTGGGCAGCGAGACCTCATCTCTATAATAAATCAAAAAATCAGCCGGGCGTGGTAGCGCGTGCCTGTAATTCTGGCTACTCGGAAGACTGAGGTGGAAGGATCGCCGGAGCCCAGCAGGTCAAGGCTGCAGTGGCCAGGAGCGGCCACTGCACTCCAGTCTGGGTGACCTAGTGAGAATCCTACTCAAAAAATAATAATAATAATAATAATGTGATTATACTTAACACTACTGAACTGTACACTTTAAAAAATGGTTAAGATGGTAAATCTTAGGTTACATGTATTTTACCCCAATGAAACATTTCTTAAACGTTAAAAAAAAAAAAACTTTGCATCAACACACCTTGCTTTAGTGGACATATCACCTGTAAAATTAAAGTTCTTTTCCTAGTGACATGCTGACCTGAGGTGTTGTTATTGTCACACTCCTTTTCTTCCCTTTTCTCTAAGGCTGAGGGCTTCAACAATACATCCAGGGGATTCTCTGTACTTAATGCAATTACTATTTTTTTTTTTAGTTGGAGTCTCACTGTCACCCAGGCTGGAGTACAGGGGCATGATCACAGCTCAACAAAGCCTTGACCAGCTGTGCTCAGGAGATTCTTTTGCCTCAGCTTTCTGAGTAGCTGGGACTACAATCGTGTACCACCATGCCCAACTAATTTTTTTCTTTTCTTTTCTTTTTTTTTTGTAGAGATGAGTTTTTGCTGTGTTGCCCACGCTGGTCTCAAACTCCTGGACCCAAACAGTTCTCCTGCCCCAGCCTCTCAAAATGCTGGGATTATTGGCATGAACCACTATACCTGACCAGCAATCTTTTTTTTTTTTTTTTTTTTATCTGTGTAAGCATTTTTCTGGGAAATAGGGCCCATCAACATTTTTCAGTTCCTCAGAGAGGCTTATGATCCCTCCTTCTCCCCAAAACGAAGGCTTAGGAGCACCATCCAATAGATTATTTTTATTCACTTGGCCTTATTAAATTAACTGCATAAAAGCTATTATTTCAAATCTTTGAGTTGAATGTATACCCAAATAAAGCAAAATCTTATTAAAACTCATTTGGGCTATTGATTATTCCATCTATGCTTTTAGCAATTGAGATGATTTTATGGCCAAACACTTATAAAACCATGGTGCCCCTGTGAGATGCCCAGTTTAGAGCAAGCTTTATTCTGTGGGACTGCACATGCCCTTAAGAAATCGTATTTGAGCTGAACTCGGTGGCTCAGCCTGTAATCCCCCGCCTTTGGGAGGCTGAGGTGAGTGGACTGCCTGAGCCCGTGGGTTCGAGACCCGCCTGGGCAGCAAGATCTCATCTCTACAATAAATCAAAAAATCAGCCGGGTGTGGTAGCGCATGCCTGTAATTCCGGCTACTTGGAAGGCTGAGGCGGAAGGATCGCCGGAGCCCAGCAGGTGGAGGCTGCGGTGGCCGGGAGCAGCCACTGTACTCCAGTCTGGGTGACAGAGTGAGACTTCAACTCAAAAAAAAAAAAAAAAAAAAAGAAATCGTATTTGTTATTTTCTTACACAAATTTTCCCACACAAATCAAGAAAGTGGAACCAATGGTAATTGATGCTTCAAACTCTATCAATTTGTACTCCCTATTTATAATTTTCCTCCAATACACACCTCAATTTTTTTTTTTTTTATTAAGGTAACAATTGAGAAGGTTTCTGCTGTCTTAATAAAGTGGATTTCTAGAAGGAAACAACTGGGAAATATGTTGGAATTACAGAGAAGAGATCAATTTAGACAAACCATTTTTTTTTTTCTGGTTACAAAGCACAAAATCAGTGCTGTGAAAAGCAAACAGAGATGTCAGAAGGTCTTTCCCCAGGCAATTCAATATGTACCTGAAGGACCCCTCTCTGACAGTGACTATGCTGTACCCTTTCAAAGCTCACTCCAGGTAGAGATTGTTATCCAGTATTACAGATAATTGCTGACTGGATTTAACACAATTCTCCCAGAGGAATGAAGCTAATGGGTTAGAAATTCTGTGTCTTTAATATGTTTGCCTGGGAAGACCATTTCCCCTTCCTAATACAGAACTCAAACCCCCAAAGTGAGGAAGGCACACATGCACTCATACACACAAAGCCAGCTCCAGTAATCACATCTTATTTTTTGTAGTTTATTATTTTTTTGCTTATTCTATTTCTTCATTTGATTAAATCATTTGTATTTTTATCTGGTAATCATATCTTCATACCAGCTCTCTTTTCTGACTCAGGGCTTTTCTACTAATTGTTCCTTTTTTCTGAAATATTGTCTCCCACATGTCTGCTTAAATGTCTCCTTTTTTGAGGGACGTTTCCTGACTAAATATTGTTCCTGCTCTCTGTTCTTCTCCTGACTCAGATTTAGTTTTCTTCAGCATACTTACAATCATCCAGAATGTGCATCTATTAGTTTGTTTCTTGTCTGTTATTCACCACCAAGGTATAGGAGCTCACTGAATATCCCTTTACTCCGATATTAGGTTACTCTAAAGTTTTTCAAAATTGGTTTTCAAACTTCATTGTTAAGTGAATAGATGAAGGAATGTTCATGGACTATTTAACCTTAATAAGTTTTTTTAAAAGCCCTATACTTTCTTCTTACTTTCTCTACCCAAGGCAACCCTTGAGAAAGCTTGTATGCATTGACATTCATTCATTTAGTGACTTTACTGAGAGTTAACTATGTAACCAGTCTCCATCTATATGCCAGTGGGAAGGTAGCATCATACCATTACTAAGCTAGACTTTTGCCATTTCAAGAATATTTGAACACTCAACTATGACTTTTTATTGGAACTTCCATTTAAAACGAGTATTATTCTGAGGTCTCACATAACCAGTATATCAGAATTGTATTCTTTTACATTAGATTTTCATGGAGAAAAGGTTGCAAAATGATAACTTAGATGAATGGAGTTTTGAGAAGGTACCTACAAGATTAATTTCCTGTTTTAAAAAATGGAATTATTTATTATCCAATACAGTTAAAACATGATTTGTAGGTATATAATTTTTTTTTTTAGTTGGAGTCTCACTCACTCTGTCACCCAGGCTAGAGGGGAGTGGCACGCTCCCGGCCACTGCAGCCTTGACCTGCTGGGCTCTGGCGATCCTTCCACCTCAGCCTTCCAAGTAACCGGAACTACAGGCGCGCACAACCACGCTCAGCTATTTTTTTTATTTATTGTAGAGATGGGGTCTCGCCAAGTTGCCCAGGTGGGTCTTGAACCTGCAGGCTCAGGCAATCCACTCACCTCGGCCTCCCAAAGAGCTGGGATTACAGGCTGAGCCACCGAGTCCGGCCGGCGTATAATTTTTTAACAGAAAATGCTTTAACAGAATATTATAAAACAAGTATAATTTTGCTTTTTTCTACATCTGGTTCTTAACCACTGAACTTATTTTTTTGGAATATTATTGGAAGATTTTAATTCTGAGGTTTCACATTACCAATAGCAACCACTCAATTTTCTAAATGACACATATTGTAACTAGTACATAGATGAGAGAGCAGAAGATGATCACTACATCAAATTCTTTACACCTGTTTTCCAATTCTGTTTCGTGTACACTTTTCACCTCCAAAGTCCCACATTGTCATCTTTTGGCTTTAACACCACACCTTCACAATTTTACCTGTATCTCACCTCTGAAATTCTGCTATTTCTATTTTATCACATATATTTTACAATATCCTTGTGTCCCACAATTTACTATTTCAGTGAAATCATGTGTGCCATCGCAAATAATAATTCTAAGGGTCTACTTAAATTTGTCATTTTCTGTATAAAGCAATTTGGCATTTTCTAAAATGTATTTGCCAATAGGGCATATACAATGTTTCATTTTTGTATAGAAAATTTGAATACCATTACTCAACCATTATACAGTTCTTTTTATTCCTCCGTTTGTCCAGGTTTAAGTTATACAGACATACATGGGAGATATTGTGGATTCGGTTCCAGAGCACTGCATTATGGCTAGTCACACAAATTTTTTGGTTTCACAGTGCATATAAAAGTTATGTTCACACTAGACTGTCGTCTGTTAAGTATACAATAACATGATATTTAAAAAAGATGTACATACCTTGATTTTAAAATATCTTATTTGCTAAACAACTGCTCTCAGTTATCTGACTCAGAGATATGAAGCGAACTCATCCTGTTGGTAAAATGGCATCTATAGACTTGCTCAACACAGAGTTACCACAAACATTCAATTTGTAAATTTTTAAGAAGTACAACAAGTGAAGAACAACAAAATGAAGTATGCCTGTACTTCTTCTACTGAAATGTTCTCTGATAATTCCAGAATATACAGACTAAGCACCTTCTAGGCATCCATAGAATTTTATTGTTGATGCTAAAACACTTCGAGTCTCAAATGCATGTTTAGTGCATTATTATTAATTGATGTGTGCTTGCTAATTGTTTTTTCTTTGTAACATACTAGCATTCATAAATATATTGCAAGTTTCTTGGAATTGCATCCCCAGCATTTCTCTCACATTCCCCACTAGCCTTACAGGTGCTCCTCAAGTTATAATGGGGTTATATCCCGATAAACACATCATAAATTGAAAATATTGTAAGTTGAATATGCATTTTCAACTTATGATGGGGTTATTTGAACATACCCTATTATAAGTTGAGGAGTGTACTGAATGCATATCACTTTCACGCCATTATAAAGTCAAAAAATCATAAGTAGAACCATGCTAAGTTGGGGATTGTCTATATGAATGGAATTGGATACAGAAGAGAGGTCTTTATTAAAAACTCTGTAGGTATAAAAGTCAGTTCTCAGCATATATTCTGCTCTCCAGTTGATAGGCATGTTTTAAAAGTAATTATTCCAGCCGGGCTCGGTGGCTCAGCCTGTAATCCTGTGCCTTTGGGAGGCTGAGGTGAGTGGATTGTCTGAGCCCGCGGGTTCGAGACCCACCTGGACAACTTGGCGAGACCTCATCTCTCTACAATAAATCAAAAATTAGCCGGGCGTGGTAGCACGCGCCTGTAGTTCCAGTTACTTGGAAGGCTGAGGCGGAAGGATCGCCGGAGTCTAGCAGGTTGAGGCTGCGGTGGCCGGGAGCGGCCACTGCACTCCAGTCTGGGCAACAGAGTGAGACTCCAGCTCACCAAAAAAAAATTATTTCAGGTGTTATGTCTTTAAAAATTTCTGTTGTCTTTTATGTGAGCAGAACATGTGTATCAGCTATCAATTGCTATGTAACAAGCCACCCCAAAACATAATGACTTAAAACAACAAAGATTTATTATTTTACATAGTTCTGTGGATTGAGTTTAGCAGGGTGGTTCATATGCTGCATAAGATCTTGCCTGAGTTTTTTTGTGTAGCTACATAAAGCTAGGAGGTCAACTGAGTCTGGAAGGTCTAAGATGGTTATACTCATGTATCTGGCACCTTAGCTGTGATATCTGGTAAAGCTGGGAGCTGGCTAGATTACTCTCTCTTTTCTCCTTCAGCAGTCTAGCTTGAGCTTCTTTAAATGGCAGTAAATCACAAGAAGGAAAAAAAAAAAAAAAAAAGGAAAGCTGTCAGGCTTCCTAAGGCCTAGGCCTAGAAGTTACAAGGCTGTAACTCTGCCACATTCTCTTGGTCCAAATAGGTCCCAGGACAAGCCAGATTCTCTTAAGAGGAGAGGCTTCTTCACTTGATGGGAGAAGGGACAAAGTCACATGGCAGAAGGGTGTGGGGAGAAGAAAGGAACTATTGGCAGCTAATTTGTAAATAATCTATCACAAAATGATAGTATGAAAGGAGTGTAAATTATCTAGATAAACCTTTAAAATTTTGCATCTGAGAAAATTGAAGCCTAGAGAAGTGAAACGCCTTGCCCAAAGTCCCTTAGTTCATTTCCTAGGCTCTTGTTATGCAAATTGATGTCCCTAGACCAGCATCAACATCACTGGGAGCTTATTTGAAATGCAATATCTCAGGACCTACTGAGCCAGAATTTGCCTTTCTTAAGATCCCAGGGGACTCTGAATACACATTCAAGTGTTCTGAGAAATGCCGTTGCTCTTTTTTACTTCTACAACTGAGACAGAAGACCTACCACCTACAATGGAAGACTTTTGTAGTGAAAGACTTGACTCAGCATAGAAAAGGCTTTGTTTTACTTAATGCTTACTCTGTTGTTGTTGTTTAAGCCCTGTCCTTAGCTCTTTATAAATATTATTGAATTTAATCCTCACACATACTTTAAGGGGTAATTATCATAACTTCCATTTTATAAAAGAGGAAATTTATGCTCAAGGACGAGTTATTAAGTAACTTATCCAGGTCACCCGCCCTTGTACATGGAGAACCCAAATCCAAACCTAGAGCTTTCTGACACCAAACTGCATGCTCTTAATTATGGTAGCATACCAATGGCAACTGCCATACGGCAGTGGCAAAGGAGTCTAAACGCTTAGAGAAAGAGATTCTTAGAGGAGAGTCATGGCATGTGGCTGGCTTGGTTAGCTGTTGCTTCTCTCCTGATGCTTCCTACTCCCAACTAGCCCAAAGTGAAGAGGCTGGCATGGGAGTGTGACAGATGGTATGGGCCCGTTCTGCCGTATGTGCACTGCTCCCTGTTCCTGGGCACACAGCTGCCTGACACAAGCCTTGCCAGCTGGGCAGCTGCCTCTTGGGGTATCTCCAAGGGCCGTTGCTCAGAGAGTGCAGTCCAGCACTTTCTTTGCTTTCTCTTTTAGACATGTCTTCTCTCTGCTCCTTGAGTCTCTACCTAGGACAGAGAGCCCTGTTGGAGCTCTGACTTGGAGCCAATGCTAGACCTTGAACTACACATAACAGGTGGCCTGTGGACAGAGCTTATCCAAAAATGGGGAAGCCAAGGAAGGAGAAGGAACAGCTCCTCCTGGATTCCCTCTCCTGGGAGAGCTTGATGCCTGCCAGAGTTTTCTTACAACAGCTGTGCGTGGGATGGAAAGGCAATTTCCTCCTTGCTGTTCCCTTTCCGGGAATGAGAGGAAGGAATGAAGAATGGAGAGCAAGTGCAAGGCAAGGGCACTCCTTTTCCTAGGCCCAGAGGCTGTGACCAAGGGGTGGGGGAAGCAAGCAAGCTCATTAATTCTTCCACATTTGAGTAAAGAGAGCAATATTTATGTTTGCTTTGGTCCAGTCAGCACTTTATGCCACTACAGGATAGGTTAACAGTTGACATCTAACACTGGATGTGCAGTATTATGCTAGCTCAGGAGCTGCCATTACTCTTTCTGGATTAAAATCTATGTGTTGTCGTTTTTCTCGAGTAAGTTACCTGAACTTGCTAAGCCCCAGGTTCTTGTCTGGAAAACTGGGAGTAATAATTTTATCTCCTCAAAGGGTTTCTATGACGAATAAATGGCATTTAATACATATTTGATAAGTGTTATTTAGTGATGTTAAAATTTTTGTGAAGGTAGAAACTGTGGCTTGTCCACTGTTATGTCTCTAGCTCTAGGAATAGTTCCTGGCACCTAGTCGTACTCAGTAATTATTTGCTGAAAGAGTGATTTGATGAATGAATGAAGAAATAAGTGAAATAATTCTAAAATACTCTGTATTTTTGTACTGCCTCGGAAGACTTAATAGTTTAGTGGAGAGTTGAGCACTTCCGTGTATGTGATTGTGTTTATGTGTGTATGCATATATAGAAGGTACCTAGTATATGTGGTGATAGACAGAGACTTTCCAAGTGCTGTTCACTTGGTCAGAAATGACACTGCATTTTTTTTCCTCCTGGACTGGCCTTCCCTTTTTCCTTTCTTTATTTTCTTTCTAAATTCTTATTTTGCCTTTGATGTCAAAATCCTGCCTCAGAGCATATCTAAATAGGTGATTTTCTTCTCACAGTAGTGCAGAAAAAAGTAACCTGGATGGACTTGAGGTCCTTACCAAATGAAATGGCATGATCTTTCTGCTCTGAAGATATGCTTTCAACAATTTACTTGCTTATGTTTTAATTCAAGCTAAGCACCAGTTTACTCATTCCACAGTCTTCCTTGGATTGAGTGAGTGGTCTGTGAAAATGGAAGCCCTCTTGCTCTTGGACTGTTGGAGGCCTTGAGGTCTGACTATCACCATCTCCTTTTCTTCTGTCCATCTTGGAAGGAAGACAAGATGAGGAGAAAGCCACAGAATCAGTACATTAAAATCTGCTAGACAGGAAATAGAGTTACTCTGCTCAATAATTAAATTCTGAGATGAAACCAAGGGGATCTTTCATAGTTCAAGAAAGGGCAAAGAAGGAAAGCAGTAGTCTAATATTCCATTTTCCAGGGATCTGCTGGTTTTGGTCAGAGTTTGGGGGATCCCAGCAAGGATCCTGAGCATAGGTTGCTCTCTTGTCCCTAGGATATCCTGTGTTTCCCAAAGGGATGATTTTTATAGCAAGAATTGGGAATATAATTATCATTTTAGAAGTAAAGCTTGAGATGGGTCTCAACCCTGAGCTTTGCTTTGGAATCAGTGACAGCTTTCTCAGTATACACATGTCTAGGCCTCAGAACTTTTATCAAAATTCCTGGGGGTGCATTCCAGGTTTATTTGTTTATTTTTAAATAATTTTAGATTTACAGATAAGTTGTAAAGATAGCACAGATAGTTCCCAGATAGCCCTCACTCAATTTTTGTCATTGTTAACACCTTCTGTTTCAATGGCATTTGGGTACATTGTTATTCACTAAACTCCAGACTTTATTTAGATTTCAGCAGTTTTTCTATTACTTCATCTTCTGTTTCAGGATCCCATCCAGGATACTACATTGCATTTAGTTGTCATACCTCCTCAGTCTTTTCTGGTCTGTGTCAATTTCTCTGTCATTCCTTGTTTTCCATGACTTTGATTGTCTTGAGGAATACTGGCCAAGAATATATCTACTTTTTTAAAAGTTTCAAGTAAATTATGATTCTGAAGGACACCACTGTTAAGAACTCCTTCCTGTAGAGGTGTTTGAGCCTGCATTATGTATATATATAGTCCCTGAATTCTTAAAGGTTTTAAGATTTCTTACTGCCTGACATTTTAGTGACCAACAACTTATTTTCAGTTAAGAATGAAAATATATTTTGGCTATAATGCAAGCCAATATAAAATTTAAATTGAGATTTGACCATATCTAAATGCACTATATGAACAAACACCTTAGTACAAGAATCTTTGGCTAAATATTTTCATGGTTGTGGTAAGGACAATAATCACACTTATTGGGTGCTAACTATGAGTGTGGTACTGCTTTCAATGAGTTAAATGTGATGAGGTATTCAACTCTGTGATAGCTTTTGATGGGTCAACTGTTTCTGATTAGAAGAGCCTACAAGGGATATTCCCTAGAGAGTTAGAATAAAAAGTGGCAGTGACCATTTTGTAGCATACACATTTTATCACAGTTATTCAATCAAGCACTAATCTAGATGTTGTTCTGAAGGAATTTTGCAGATGTGATTAAGATCCATGATCAGTTGACTTTAAGTTCATCAAACGGGAGATTATACTGGGTGGACCTGACCTAATCAGCCCAAAAATCTTTAAATGAGGATTTAGGCTTCCCTGAGTTAAGAGGTACCTACCGACAACAAGCCAAAACTTGTGCCCTTGGGCCTGCAACCAGCTTCTGATCTTCCTTTTCTGACCTCCTGCACTCTGGATGTTGAAGTTAATAAGCAGCCTTCACAACTACATAAGCCAATTCCTTGTAATAAATTCGTATATCATCTGGTTCTGCTGCTCTAGTTGAACCCCAATCGATGGACTGCTTTATCATTTGAGATAGCTATTCCCCTTTACCTCTAGAGAAACCAAAATGCAGAGAGATTAAATAACTTTCCTAAGACCACATGATCACTGAATAACAACTAGAATTCAATCCATGGAGTTTAGTCCTAAAGCCAGGTTCTTGATTGTCATATTATAGACATTGGAATGTACAAATGAAAGGAGCCTGTATTAACCATTACAAGAACGATTATTCCAGAGTAGTGGTTCTCAACCTTGACCACATATTAGAAAGTCATAGGGAACTGTTGAAATCCAATGCCCAGGGTAAACTCTCATTATATCAGGGTCTCTGGGGGTGAGTCCTAGGTATCAGTGTTTTTTAAAGGTCTCCATGAGATTCCAATGCTTAGCCAAATTCAGGAATCACAGCTTTAGACTGGAGCTGCATGTCTCAGATTTTAATGTGTATAAGACTCATCAGGGATTGTGTTAACATGTATGTTCTAACTCAGTAGGTCTGGATTGGAGCAGATTCTGCATCTGTAAGATGCTCTTTCCAGGTGATGTTGATGCTGATGGTCCAGGGGCTACAGGTGGGTAGCATTGCTCTAGAGTATGTTTCAAAGTGAAGGATATTTGGGAGGAAGGGATAGACTGCAAAAGAAGAAGGTATCCTTGGCTGTGAAGTGATCTACATGCAGCACATAAAGGAAAGCATTGAGCTAGGCACTACCTTGGCTCAGCCTGTAATCCCAGTTCTTTGGGAGGCTGAGGCGAGAGGATTGCCTGAGCTTGGGGGGTTCAAGACCAACCTGGGCAACTTGGTGAGACCTCATCTCTGCTCTGACTCAAAAAGAAAAAAGGAAAGCATTGGAGACAGACCAAATAAGTGGAGTCATTTGCATGATATGGGGGTCCAGGCTGGGTGTGAGAGCTGGGTGCTCAGGGAGGGTCATCAGTAAAAGGTCTTAGAACCTCCTCCTAAAAATATAAATTCAAAAAACCAGAAAGATCCCCAAATGGTTGTTTTAGATTAGATGATTCCTGCTCAGGCTTGTACAACAGATTGTGCTTGAGCAGTTTCTTTAATTTTATTCGTTTTTCTTTTCATGTTATTTATTAGCTTATTTTAACTTCAGGGGGTACATGTGCAGGTCAGTTAAGTAGGTATGTTGTACAAGGGTGAGATTTGGGCTTCTATTGACCCCCATCACCCAAAGAGTGAGCATGGTACCTAGTAGGTAGTTTTTCAACCTTTTGCCCCTTCTCTTCACCACTTTAGGAGCCCCCAGTGCTTGTTGTTTTCATCTTTATGTTCATGCATACCAAGTGTTTAGCACAGTTTCTTAACAGCAGCACTTACTGACATTTGGGGCCATACGATCCTTTATTTTGGGGGTTGTCCTGTGCATTGTAGGATGTTTAACAGCATCTCTACACACTAAATGCCAGTGGTGCCACTCCTGCACATAGTTGTAACAACAAACATGTTTCCAGACACGACCAACTGTGCCCTGAAGTACAAAATTGTCTGCACTTAAGAACCACTGGAATAGACTGAAGGTTAACACAGGGCTGTTGCACTAAGGTCCAAGATGAATGTTAAGAGCATTAATCAAAACTATTAGAAAGAATGAATAATAGATTCAATCACTGCTATGGAGAATAGGGAGCAAACGATTAAAGGAACGAAGGAAATGAGGAACACAATGGATCTTGTATTCATCCAATGTAACAAGAATTACCTTATTAAAATCAACAAAATGTTTTGAGCTTTAAAATTAGGCAGTTGGATTCGGCAAGTTGGCTCACGCCTGTAATCCCAAAACTTTGGGAGATTGAGGCAGGAGGATTACTTGAGGCCAGGAATTTGAGATCAGCTTGGGCAACATAGACACTGTCTCTACAAAAATAAAATAATAAATAATAATAAAATAAATAAATAATAATGAAATGAAATAATACCTGGTCACGTGGCACATGCCTGTAATTCCAGCTACCTGGGAGGCTGAGGCAGTAGGATCTGTGAGCCCAGGAGTTTGAGGCTGTAGTAAGCCAGCATCATGCCACTGCACTCCAACCTGGGTGACAGAACCAGACCCTGTGTCTAAGGAAAAAAAAGGCAGATAAAGGAAATTGAAGCGGGACTCTCCTGCTGCTGCTGATAACATTGCAGAGACAAGGGGATGAGAAGATAAACCGTTGTAATGTGCAGGTTCATTTAGATTATATTAAGACTGAGGACGTCTTCTGCCTTTTAGTCTTCCATTAGCTGCCTACCAGGGGCCTGTGTGCCATGTTGTTCTAGAAACCTCTCAACCATGTAATAGGTAGAGTTCCACCTCACATAAGTTGTTTTCTTCCTGCAGCTGGGTCAATGTTTATGGTTCTGGCACAGTTGTGTAAGCATCCTGAATTGTATAGTTATTTTACCAGTCAGTATTTGCACCTGAATTCTTTTTCTAGTATTTTTAAAAATCCTCTCTAATCAAGCTACCCTCTCTGCTTTATACGAATATATAAGGGTTTGAGGATTCTTTCCTTTAAAGGAGCTGTCCTTTACAATGTTCTTCAATGTGATTTCTCAATTTCAGGCTTCCAGCCATTGAGTTCTAAATGATTTCCCTCGTGTAATTGTACAGACACCCTTCTTGAGCTCTTTAGGCTATCGTAGTTTCAGATAATTCAATTACCTTTCCCAAATCTCAAAGGCATGTTAAAGTTTTTAAAGAAGGGAATTCAAACGCAACCACATTAGTTGCTTCCTCCTGCAGTCTTCCTTCCTTATGTTTTCACTCCTAGTTCTAAATGTGGTATTTGCAAAGAGGCCAAAGTATTATGGTCTGTATGTGGCCTGTGGACTGGGCCACTGAGCTGTTCTTTAAAAAGTGTTTACACTGGTATTCCTCAAACTGGAAGATGCCCACGGTTCCCAAGGACATCTTACTGAAATGCAGATGTTGATTCAGCAAGTATGGGACAGGGCCTGGGATTCTGCATTTCTATCAAGCTCCCACGAGATGCTGATACTGCTGGTCTCTGGGACACAGACCACACTTTGAGTAGTAAAGATTTAAACTGGGTTTGTGATTGGGGGTTTGCAAGCTGCCAAATTCAGTATTATTCTGGGTGTCAATTACTTAACATTCACCTCACTTTGCTTTCCTTGAAAACCTCGATAATTACTGTTCCAGTTTTCTACTTCAAAATCTGGTATGAAACATGGGTGAATTACAAAAACATTATGCTGAGCAAAAGAAGCCAGGCACAAAAGAGTACATTCCATATGATTCTATTTATGTAAAATTCTAGAATAGGTAAAACTAATCTAGAGTGACAGAAATCAGATCGGTGGTTGCCGGTTGGTTTTGGTGGTGGTCACGGGGTGGTCTAAATTTGTTAGGTATGATAATGGTCCTTATTTCTTAGAAATAAAACTGACATATTTACAAGCAAATGATACAGTTCCTGGGACTGGCTTCAAAATAATCTGCTAGAAGAAAAGGTGGGGGTATAACTAAAACAGGAGTGACCATGTGTAATTTTTGAAGCTGGATGTTGAGTATGTGGCCTTCATTGTATTATTCTCCCTACTTCTCTCTCTCTCTCTCTCGCTCTCTCTCTGTGTGTGTCTGTGTGTGTGTGTGTGTGTGTGTGTGTGTGTGTGTGTGTGTGTGTATTTCCAGAACACAAACTTTTTTTAAAAAGTTATTTTTACTTGAATTTTTCTCTCATGATGAAAGCTTTTTATAAATGTAGGAAATATTACCAAAGACTACTTTTAGTCATTCGTTCATTTAGCATACATTTATAGTAACACCTACTGTGTGCCAGGCGCTATGCTAGGCAATGGGATCAATCAAGGAATAAAGAGAAAAAAAAAAAACTCTGCAGTCCTGGCTCTTGCATTCTGGCGTAGAAGACAGGCAGTAATTGATTTACAAAATCTATAAGTAAATACATTGTATAGTATATGAGACATGAGTGCCATGGGAAAATGAGGCCAGGCTAAGGGGACTGGAAGTAAAGAAATACTGGGTAGGGCAACCAAGGGTTCATTGTAGGCCTTCCTGAAAAGATGACATTTACATCAAGTCCTGAAGGAAGTGAGGGATTTAGCTCATGAAGATAAATGCAGACAGAGCATTATAGGCAAAGAATAACCAGTAAGGAGGCCTGAGGTAGGAGCATCCCAAGGTTCCAACACAAAGGAAGAGGTCCTTGTGACTGAGAAAAGTATGTGTGATGGGGGGGAAGGACAATAAGTGAGACAATCAGGGTGGCAACGGGTCTAGATCAGTCATTCTAATGACTTTGACTTTTCATCTGAGATGGACGCACCCTGAGGGCTTTGAGCAGCTTAGGGCAACCTGACTTCTGTGTTGAGAATAGATAAGGGGAGGGTAGAGAAGGGAGGAAGCACTCACAGAGAAGAAGGGAGGGAGGAGAGAAGATACTCACTCAGTATCTTCTCTCACCTGCTGCATGCAGATGACTATGTATCTTATTCACAGCTGAGGATACTCTCCTCTTTTCCAGTCTCTCCCCTTCTGACAATATCCTTCACTTTAATACACATCCTAGATATGGTTCTTGGATTGGACCAGCAGCATCAGCATCAGCATCACCTGGCAGGAACTTCTGAGCTGTTCCATCAGTAATCCAGGTGAAACCATAGAAAATAACAGGTAAATGAGGCGATGACTATGTTAATTAGCTTGATTCAATCATTTCACATTGTATACATACATCAAAACATTGTACCCCATAAATATACACAATTATGATTTGTCAATTAAAAATAATATTAACCCCCAAAAGAAGAAATAGTAATAATCCAGGTGAGATACAATAGGGAGCCAGACCAGGTGGAAGCTCTGGACGTAGGAAAAAGTCATCAGATTCTGGAAGTATTTTGAAAGTAGAGCCAGCGGTATTTTCTGACTCACTGGCTGTGTGCTGTGAAAGTAACAGAGAGTGAAGGCTATCTCCAAATTTGGGGCCTGAATATGTGGAGAAATGGAGTTGTTGTTGCAATGGGAAGATGCTTGGGGTGTCCAAGTAAGGGTTGAAAGACTGTGTTACAAACCCTCTACTCTGCAATGAACATAACATCCAACTTCCTTAGAGTTCACCATTATGTTTGTGTAACAGCTTCCTAAAAACTACAAAATGGTTTTTCCTTCAAAGAAAATTTGAAGAGGTATTGAAGAATACAGGAAGACTGAACCATAAATTTGTAGGGCATTTTGTGTGATGCTAGCAGCTAATGGCAATATGCTCTACATTCTTTTCTGTAGCATCCTAATTTGTCATGCCTGAAATGCACCTGGGTGATTGAGAATGTATTTGCTTCCTTTCAAGATGTGGCTGGTAGCTGTAGCAAGAGGAATGTTGCAGAATAATTTGTTATTACAGAAGAAAATGGCTGAAGAGTTTATGGTAGACTAAAACCTGACATCAATCCTAATCTTATTTTCACTTGCTGTGACTCAGGAGTGATGTTGACTTTCTTTGCAGCTGACACTTTGTGCTGCCAACCTCTCTTTTGTGTATGTGTTTGTTTTTGCTTTTTTTATTGTCACTATATCAACATCTTTCTACTTAGTCTCATGAAATATAAGAATTAAGATTTAAATGATATATAATATAATATGATCATGTGATATAATTATTTAGTTGTGGTTGTTGAGTTCCATATACTACTTTTATTTTTATAAGCAGTTTTGAATATAAGTGAACATTCACCTAAATTGACTATTATGTGAAATAATTTTCATGGATGGCTACTAGGTGGTTTTGTGCCAACAATAGCAAGCATGATTCCAATTGGATAGTATTGCAGCTTTTCATCAATTTTGTTATTCACTATCAGTATAGCATCATACTCCCCTCAATCATTCTCTGCTATTACCACAACCTCACAATAATACAAAATATTAGATAATAACAAATTATCCTAATGCAGTCTTTGGAAGAATATTGTATTTAGTGATTCAGTGGTCCATGCTTCTGAAACATTTTCTGTAGGTCAGTTTCTTTCAGGTCTATCAGAAGCTGACTTCTTTGTCTCTCTTTTGCTTTTTCATTCATTTCATTACATTCTCATTGTAAGCAATTCTGTATGAAAGACACAATAATTTGAAAAATTATTAAATTGCTATCTTAGCTCAGCTGTTATAACAAAATACCATAGACTGGGTGGCTTAAACAACAGGCATTTTTTTTCCCTCACAGTTCTGGAGGCTGGTTCAAGATCATGGTGGTGACAGATTTGGTTCCCGGTGAGGACTCTCTTCCTGACTTGCAGATGGCCACTTTCTCTTTATGTCCTCACATGACAGAAAGGGAGAAAGGGAGAGGAGAGAAAGAGGAGGGAGGGAGGGAGAGAGAGAGGGAGAGCATACACACTCAGGCATGCTCTTGTCTGTCTTCTTATAAGGACACTAACCCCAGCATGGAGGATACACCCTTATAACTTTATCTAAACCTAATCACCCCCAAAGGTCCCACCTCCAAATTATATCACATTCCGGGTTAGGACATATGAATGTGAGGAGACATATTTAGTCCATAAAAATGGCCTTTTAGTAAGATTTGTTATATAGCTCTCAGCTCAGGAATCTGTTCTGTGGCTGCTCACACTTGACGTAGTCAACCATCTCTTGGAATGGAATTGAAATAGAAATGGAGGGGGCTTCTTACCTCCATCCCACCCAATATGAGATAGAAATCCCAGAAGGACCACGAATGGCAGAGCAAGGAGCAGAATGAGGACCAGGAGACTGGTTGGGAGCTTATTGCAGTAAAGCAGGGGAATGATGATGGTGGCTGCAACCATTAGATGGGCTGTGGGCTTTGTGAGAGATGAGTACATTCTGGATATATTTTAAATATAGGACTAACAGGATTTGCTGATGGATAAATAGATCATGTGACTCAAGCATAACTCCAAGGCTTTCCACCTGAGTAACTGGAAAAAGGTAGTTGATAGGCAGGGTGTTCTTGGAAGCTTGTATTGGGGAAACTGAGGAAGACACAGTTTGGCAGAATGAAGTGGCATTGCATAGGAGACATCTGCTGCCCTCCATTTTGTTTATAGTCTTTGAGTGTGATTACTAGTCTAATCTACCCCTGGACATTTTCCAGATCTTTCCAGGAAATGAAAAATGCTGGGAGCCGGGCTCAGTGGCTCAGCCTGTAATCCCCCGCCTTTGGGAGGCTGAGGTGAGTGGATTGCCTGAGCCCGCGGGTTCGAGACCCGCCTGGGCAACTTGGCGAGACCTCATCTCTACAATCAATCAAAAAATTAGCCGAGCGTGGTAGCGCACGCCTTTAGTTCCAGCGACCTGGAAGGCTGAGGCGGAAGGATCACCGGAGCCCAGCAGGTCGAGGCCGCAGTGGCCAGGAGCGGCCACTGCACTCCAACTTGGGCGACAGAGTGAGACTCCAACTCAAAAAAAAAAAAGAAAAAGAAAGAAAGAAAAATGCTGGGAAAGGAAATGCTATGGTTTATGTGTCAGTATTGAGCACAGACTTCAACCCCCAAATGGAGTATATTGCTCTAGTTCTCTAAATTATAATATTTTCAATTTTAACATTTATGTTAATATATTTACTGAAGAACAAATTGCATCAAACATTGGTTGAAAAGCAAGTTAAAGTAATCTACATTCATGTACAGTTTAAATTCCTTGAGCCAGACATCAAAATATGTATGCAGTGTAGCTATCCAATAATGAGGCTGATTAATAAACTACATGAAATCCCATTCTTGGTTTTTATAGCCCTACACCCTCTTCTCCTATTTAAACCCAAATTACGATTCCATTTTGTTCAAGTTCCATCTTTTAAATTCCATCCTTTCTTTGTTTGAAGTCAAGACATTTTTAAATTACAAATTTAAAAGTCATTAAATTACATCAGAAACCCAATACTTGAATCATAGTTGTAAATTTAGATTCTTTATTCTCCAGCCAAAATTCCGTAGCAACTTCTCTTTGTAGCCTTTCAGCTAGTAAAGGCTCCTTCTTTTGTGTTTTAAAAAATGACTGTTATTCTAAACCTGTGTTATTTGAATTTTCACATGTACTGCTGTTTTAAGTCTAATTATTAAAATATTAAGTGAAATATTAGGATATTGTGGAAGCACTGTCTATTTTGAAATGGTCACATATATCCCTTCCATTCTCTTTCAAATGGACAGGTACAAATAGTCATCATCTGATTTAAAACATTACCATTTTTATTTTTTCCAGTGCCTATTTCAAGAAGAACCAGGCAGAGTTCTCCATCAAGAAAGGTAGATCTCATAAAGTGCTGTCTTACTTACTGAACTTAAATAATCAAGGAGAAATATGCCACTAACCTCAAAGCTAACGAGAGATACGAATATACATCTCTTTCATCAAGCCCTGTTGATCTTTGATCCTCTTAGTTGAAGGGTAAGGAACACTGTTAAAATGTTGGCTGCAAGGAAGGCAAGAACTTGATTAGGGTTTTAAATGTATTGTTTCATTTGGTTCTACCAACATCGAATTAAGTGGTTTTACGCGATTAGCTGAAACAAATATCGAATTTCCTGTCTTGCTCCTCACTTTCACCCTTCTCAGGAAGCAAGCCGGAATTGACTCTGCATCAGCCTTAACCTCCAGGACCTGTGGGAGGTCAATACTCATCAGCTACCTTTTAGAAATATCAACAATGACCACACTAAAACAGCGTCATTATTGATCCTTTGATTGCTGTTCTCACTTTAATGTCAAGAATCTGAAGTCTTGACCTTGCAACCATAGCCCTTGAGCGTTTATGAGATAATTATTTTTAATGATACAACAGTATTATTGACATGTAGAAATCTATTTTTGGTGATAATGGAAATAGTTCCTCAAATAGCAAGAGTGCGTTTTGTTTTGTTTTTTCTATTACTTTCTGTGGCAGGCACAATTGGTTGTATCCACAAGAACATTTCCCATTCTTTCTTGCCACCAGGGACCCAATTTTGTTTTGGTGGTAATGTGCGCAATTCAGAGGATGTCTAAATCAGTGGTGTAAACTAGTGGTTTAAGTCAGTGCATGGTATTTTCATTTTCCTTGGACAAATATTCCCTTTTCCAGCCCTTCTTGCAGATGAGATGGCCATGTTACTTTTGACCAGTGAAACAGAAGGGTAAGACTGCTGCGGGACATCCAGGAAATACTTTACTGCTTGACAAAAGAGAGTTTGGAAGGTCACCTCCACTGCACTGCAATTTCCTCCTTTTTTTTCTACCTTGAATATGGTTATAAAATGTGATGCCCAGATCTGCAGCAGCTATCTTACAACCATGAGGTTAAAAACATAAGGCAAAATGCTGAGAATGACAAAGTGGAAAGATGAAAATGAGCCTGGGACCTTGATGATACTGTTTATCTAAGGCATCAAACCAGGAATTCTCTACCTTCTTTTGAGATGATAATATATATCTGTTGTTCAGGTCTTTATTAATTATTCCTCCACAAGAAATCTTTCTAATTGAGTTAGCTTCTGTTGTGTTTGGCAGGCAATTCATCTACTTACTCTACTTTGTAGGAGCAAACATAGCCTAGAAAGAGTCCTGAATTAGCCAAGATGTGGGCTTTAGTCTCAGAACACTTATATTTGAATGCTTACTTTCATCAGATACTGTGCTATGTATTGGGAATATTAAGGTTGATAATAAGTGCTCCTAACCCCAAAGAATCTCATAAACAAGTGGAAGAGATTGGCTTTAAATTGATAATTTTGATACAGGAGTCAAATATAATAATGGAGGTATAGACTAAAAGCTATGGGAGCAAAAACTGAGGTCATGGATTCCATTTTCGAAGGCAAAGAGAAAGCTTCTGATAGAAGATATTCTTTTAAAAAATAAATTTTAATGAGGTATAACTTGTAAACAATAAAATTCATCCATTTGAAATGTAAATTTTATGTATAATTCTGTAACAACCACTAGAATCTGTAGAAACATCACAGATCATCAAGATATGGAATATTGACACCACTCCAAAAAGTCCATCTTCTCCCCAGATTCCCTGATCTTGACAAACATTGACCTGAATTCTGTTCATATAGTCTTGCCTTTTCTAGAATGTGAAATTAATATATTTAGTTCCCTTTCATTTTCAAGATTAGTTTTGTTTAGATATAGAATTTTTGGTTGACAGTTTTTGTGGGTTTTTTCATGCTGAATATATAATTTCACTGCCTTTTAAGCCTTTCTAATTTGATAAGTCAGCTTCTTGTTGTATTTTTTTTCCACTGTATATAATGAATTGTTTTTCTCTTGGTTCTTTCAAGATTTTTCTTTTTCTGTGGCTTTTAACAGTTTGACTATGATGTTTCTAGGTAAAGATCTTTTTGTTTGTAGCCTAACTGGAGTTTGTTAAACTTATTGGGTATGTAGATTAATGTGTTATTAAATTTGGAAAGGTTGCAAAAGTTATTTCTTCAAATGTTCTGTCTTTTTCTTCTGCTTTTAGCACTCCCATTACTTATAAGTTGGTATACTTGATATTGTTCCACAAATATCTAAGTCTCTGCTAATTTTTCTTCAATTCTTTCCCTGTATATAATTCAAATTGGTTGATTCTGTTGATCTATTTCAAGTTTACTGAATTTTTTCTTCTGTTATCTCAGCTCTACTCACAAGCTCATCTAGTGAATTTTTCATTTCAGTTATTGTACTTTCCAACTCTAGAATTTTCATTTGTTTATTTTCAACATAGTTTCTATTGTTATATAGGTATTTCCAACTTCTTCAGTCATTGTCATTATATTTTTTCTTTAATCCTTAAAGAGATATGATTTTTCTTAATTCTTTGAACCAGTTTATAACTACTTTGAAGTCTGTTGAATCCAGCAACTGGGCCCATTCAGAATCTATTTTTTTTAAGTCCTATTTTTCTAGTATGGGTTATACCTTTCTATTTCTTTCTCTCAACTTTTTGTTGTTGTTGTTGAAAACAAGATTAAAAGACAGATAGTTCCTATAATTTTCTTAGTGCATCCAGGCTGCTATAACAAAGTAGCATAGACTGGGTGACTTATAAACAACACGAATTTATTTTTCACCATTCTGGAGGCTGGAAATTCAAGATGAAGATGTCAGTATGGTTGGATTCTGGTGAGGGCTCTTTTTCCAGGTTGCAGACTGCCATCTTCTTATATCCTTACAAGGCAAAAAGAGAGTGAGAGAGCTCTCTGGTGTCTCTTTTATAAGGGCACCAATTCCAGTAATGAGAGCTCCACCCTTATGACCCAATTGCCTCACAGAGGCCCTACCTTCTAATACCATCAGATTGGAGATTAGGATTTCAACGTATGAATACTGAGGGAGCCACAGACATTCATTTTATTGCATAACATTGTAGACACTGTGGGTTTTGAATTTTTTTCCCCTTAGGTTGTTGTTTTTGCTGACTTCTCTCTTTTAGTTTTATTTTCCTTTAATCTGTGGAATCTTTTCCATCTCTCCCTCACTCCCTGGGTAAGTGATGTTGCTGCCTCCTTTTCCTCTTCCTCTGCCTCCGCCTCCACCTCCATTTCCTCCTCTCCTGACTTTCTATGGGTCTATATACCTTTTGTCTATATATTTTAGTTGTCAGCCAATGATTAGACAGAAATTATGTCAAACAACTCATGCCAGTAAAGATTCTACTTTCTGCTGATGGATTTCTGTATAGGTGTAAAAGCACTTTCAAAGTTTAGTCAGTTTTCAGTCTTCTTTAATTTTTTGCTGGATCCTCTTGGGTCTTCTTTGCATGTTCAAACAACCTCACAATCATCCAGAGGTTTTTGGTGAGCTTGGATCTACTCAGTCACCTAATTAGCCAGGCATGTGTATAGAGCATTTTTAGCTCCTCTATGGATCTCTCTTTGCCAGGCTATTCCTGTTAAATTTCTGGCATTCTAGTTAGTCTGCCACTCATTTCCAGTGGAATTACAGCTACAGACTAACAGAGCTATGGACTTTCCCCTTTTGTTTCCTACCAAATGTGCTGTTTTTACTGGCAACATTACTGGATAATGGATTTTTCATCCTTTGCTCCAAATCAAGGCAGCCCCATCTAGTGGCAACTCTTCTGCTTTACACTGCCAGTTCTATGTGATGCTGCTACAAAGAACTACTTTGCTGATTAATATGTGTAGGCGGATGGGAATTTATGTGATCTGTTCCAGGCAAGAATGCAACAGACTAAACCATTTTACTCAAAGTTCACAATTTTTCATGAATAAAAGCATCTCAATTTGTTGCCTGTTTTTCATCTATTTTTAGATCTTTGAAATCATTGTTAGTCTTGTACAGTCTTATACTTGTGTTTTGGGAAGAGATTTTCTGACTATATTACTCTGCTGTTACCAAAACTTTTTTTACATGCATTTTTTATGTTACATCTTGCCTTTCTAGAAACCTATTTGGTCATGACATATTATTCTTTTTATATAAAAAAGATGTTAACTATATTTGATTTGCTAACATTTCATTAAAGATTTTCTTATCTGTGTTCATAAGTGATACTGGTTTCTATAAGTGATATTGGTTTCTACTATACCTTTCTTGTAATATCTTTTTCTTGTTTTGGTATCAGGGTAATGCTAGCCTGATTTTTATTTTTTATTTTTATTTTTGAGTTGGAGTTTCACTCTGTCGGCCAGACTGGAGTGCAGTGGCACACCCTCGGCCACCGCAGCCTCGACCTGCTGGGCTCCGGCGATCCTTCCACCTCAGCCTTCCAGGTAGCTGG
Source organism: Carlito syrichta (assembly GCF_000164805.1). Taxonomy (NCBI): domain Eukaryota; kingdom Metazoa; phylum Chordata; class Mammalia; order Primates; family Tarsiidae; genus Carlito; species Carlito syrichta. The sequence continues at coordinate 158,563 of NW_007055603.1, read as the reverse complement.
AACTACAGGCACATGCTACCACACCCGGCTAGTTTTTGATTTATTGTAGAGATGAGGTCTCACCAAGTTGCCCAGGCAGGTCTCGAACCCATGAGCTCAGGCAATCCACTTGCCTCGGCCTCCCAAAGTGCTGGGATTACAGGCTGAGCCACCGACCCCGGCCTCGCCTGATTTTTAAAAGTGGTACATATTCCCTCATCTTCTATTTCCTGGAAAATTTTGTGTACTATTGGTCTTATTTTATCTTAGATCTTCTCCTTCTCCTTCTGCCTTTTTCCTTCTTCTTTCTTCACTCTGTTGTCTAGGCTGAAGTGGTGGCACAATCATAGCTTACTGCATCCTCAAACTCCTGCGCTCAAGTAATTCTCCACCTCAGCCTTCTGAGTAGCTGAGACTACAGGCATGCTATACTATGCCAAGTATTTTTTTATTTTTTAATTTTTGTAGAGATGGGTCTTGCTGTGTTGTCTAGGTTGATCTTAAACTCCTGGCCTCAAGTAATCCCCCTGCCTTGGCTTCCTAAAGTGCTGGGATTACAGCGCACCTGGCCTTTATTTCTTCTTTAAATATATGGCAGAACTCACCATTAAAGCCATCTTTAATAGATACAGACTATTTAGATAATCCATTTCTTCTTGAATGAGCTTTGACAGTTTGCATCTTTCAAGAAACTTGTCCATTTTACCTGAGTTGTGAAATTTATTGTCATAATATTGGTCACAATAGTGTCTTAAAGTCATTTAATGTTTGTAGGATATATGGTGATGACTTCTTTTTATTCTTGATATTGCTAATATATGTATTTCCTTTTTTTCTTGATTAGTCTGGCTAATATTTTTTCATTATCTTCTCAATAATGGTCTAATTGAATTCATTTGTTGTCATTGTTTGCTGTTTCATTGTTTTTTTTTTTTCTCTCTTTATTCATTTTTTTTCCTTCTGCTTACTTTGGGTTTCCTTTACTTTCCTTTTTCAGGTTTCCTTGAGTTGAAGCTTAGAGCACTCATTTTAGACCTTTCTTCTTTTCTAATACATTCATCAATACTGTAATTCTCCCTCTAATCACTCCTTTAATCTGCATCCCTAAAATTTTGATAAATTGTGTCTGCATGTTCAAAATTCAGTTAAAAATATTTTCTAATATCCTCTGTGATTTTTTCAACCTATGAATTATTTAGATTTGTGTTGTTTAAATTCCAAATATGTAAGAAATCTTCCCATAATTCTAAAAATTGATTTCTAGGTTAGTTTTGTGTTCAGAGAACATATTTTAAATTGTATTTTATAGTTGTGAGGTACAAGTGATAATTTACTACATAAGTAAATTGCATGCAGGCGAAGTTTGGGCTTCTAGCTGGCCCATTCTCCCCCAGTGTGTTGCCATGCCTCCCCCTCCTCCCTCCCTTCCTCCCCTAGCAGTGTCTATCATCTGCTGATCCCACCCTTGTGTTGTGTAACCAGTGATCAGGGCCCACTTATGAGTGAGTACATGGGGTATTCCTTTATTTGTTTCTGTGAGTTCACTTTGTGTGATGGTCTCCAGTTGCATCCTTGTTGCTACAAAGCCAGTGATTTGGTTCTTCTTTATGGTTGTATAATATTCCATCGTGTATATGTACTATATTTTCTTTCTCCAGTCCACGTTCGATGGACATCTGGGTTGGTTCCATGTTTTTGCTATTGTAAATAGTGCTGCAATGAACATATGTGCGCAGGTGTCTTTTTGGTAGAGCAATTTATGTTCCTCTGTGTATATTCCCCAAAGAAGGATTACTGGATAGAATGAAAGCTCAATTTTTAGTTCTTTGAGAAAATGCCACACTGCTTTCCACAAAAGTTAAACAGGTTTACATTCCCACCAACAGTGTAGAAGCATTACTTTTTCTCTGCACCCGTGCCAGCATCGTTGTTTTTTGACTTTTTAATGACTGCCATCCTTACAGGTGTTAGGTGGCATCTCATTGTAGTTTTGATTTGCATTACTCTGATGACTGGTGAAGCTGGGAATTTTTTCATATATTCATTGACTGCTTGTATGTCTTCCTTTGAGAAATGTCTGTTCATGACATTTTCCCACTTTTTAATGTGGCTGTTTGTTTTTTTCTTTCAATTCATTTGAGTTCCTTGTAAATCCTGAATGTTAGAACTTCATCAGATGTATAGCTTGCAACTATTTTTTTCCCAATCTGTGGGTTGTTTCTTTATTCAGAGAACCACATTTTTAAAAATTTATTTATTTATTTATTATGAAGATATGTTTTTTAATTAATTAATTTATTTATTATAAAGATGTGGGGTACAATTCAGGGCTAGGTAT